>NC_092243.1:66779469-66819469 GCF_036320965.1 Panulirus ornatus | reverse complement strand
CCTGCCAGAAACCACCTTCCCCCTCCCCCTCTAGAAACCACAACACCCAGCACCTCCTGCCAGAAACCACCTTCCCCCTCTAGAAACCACAACACCCAGCGCTTCCTGATAGAAACCACCTTCCCCCTCTAGAAACCACAACACCCAGCACCTCCTGCCAGAAACCACCTTCCCCCTCTAGAAACCACAAAACCCAGCGCTTCCTGATAGAAACCGCCTTTTACCCCCTTCCCCTCTAGAAACCACAACACCCAGCGCTTCCTGATAGAAACCGCCTTTCCCCCTCCCCCTCTTCTTATGACCCCGGCTGAGTTCTCCAACCCCACTGGAGGTCACCGTGTTACCTCCAGCTAAACCTCCCTCCCCCCTCCGAACTCATGACCCCCCCCCCCCAAGGCAGACTCCAGGAACCCACACCTGATTCCAATTAACCTCTTTTGACCTTTTGATGGTCTGAACCCCCCAATTGTCAACCCCCCCTCTCAGTGAACCAGCACAACCCTGGCTTATATACGGTAATGGCAGATGACCTCGATTTGGTCTGTGGTTATTGAAGCTGACACTGTCGGTCGTAACAGCCAGCCCCCCTCCCCTAGATAGCCTCTAATTGGTCGTCGGGTCGTTAAGACGTTTGGTGATGTCGTTCGGTTCCCACAAGGTCGGATGTGGCGGTTGTCGACTCTATGGTAACACAGGATGGTTCATGGTGAGTGTTTGGTAACACTGAATGGTTCGTGGTGGGGTCTATGGTAACACGAGATGGTTCATGGTGGGTGTTTGGTAACACTGAATGGTTCGTGGTGGGGTTTATGGCAACACGAGATGGTTCATGGTGGGTGTTTGGTAAACACAAAATTATATAGTGTTGGTGTAGCTGACTCGTAGTGAACCAACTGAACCCGTAACCTCTGAAGCCAACGACTTTAACTGACCTCACCAGAGGTCGATCCAGGTCCTCAAGTGACCCCCTGGCTTGACCTCGAGCATGCGCAGTAACTCTCTCAAGTGATTCTTCCCTCCAGCCCTCCATAAAGTGGACCACTGCTTGTTATGGCCACGTCTTGGGGTCTATAACTCTCCTGTACAGCACTGAGTCTGGGTGAACATTAACTTTAGATACAATGACGAAAGAAGAAAGATATATTTCACAAGACGCTTGGCTGGCCATCTGTCCTCCCCACACACTCCCTCTCTCTCACACTATCCAACACCTTAACACACGTTTATCAGCCAAACGCCCGGGACGCCAGAAATGGACATGTGCAACAGCAGACGTCATCCCATTATTGCTCTGTATATTA
Source organism: Panulirus ornatus (assembly GCF_036320965.1). Taxonomy (NCBI): domain Eukaryota; kingdom Metazoa; phylum Arthropoda; class Malacostraca; order Decapoda; family Palinuridae; genus Panulirus; species Panulirus ornatus. The sequence goes on along the minus strand of NC_092243.1, from coordinate 66,818,168 downwards.
ACCTTCATGTACGGCCTAGTGGCAGAAGGAAGCCCTGGCAATGTTTACAAGGGAAGAGTGGGTTATATGTGTGTGTGTGTGTGTGTGTGTGTGTGTGTGTGTGTGTGTGGGTCATGGCTTCTTCGCTATAAATACACATGCAGCTGAGGGCCCCAGGCTAAACCTTTTCGAACTTAACAGGATCGAGGGCACTGAACCACCCAGACTGAACTGAACCCCTCGTAGGTAGAGGATCGAGGAGGTTCAACGTGGGGTCTGCGTGGCTATAGGTCGTGGCTGGTTGTGGGCCAGGCCTAGGCTGCCTGCGCGACACACACACACACACACACGCAGCGGGGAAATGTACTCTCCCGTTTTCCCCCAGTGGACGAGGGGTGTGTGTGTGTGGGTGGGTGTGTGTTGCTGGATCACTACTTGTACTCTATTAAAATTCATTGTCTGGGGGGGTGATGATAAGGACAAGCCCGTCGTGACTCCACGACCTCGTCTGACCACCCCCCCCCCCCCCCCCCCGGGGAGGAGGAGGAGGAGGAGGAGGAGGAGGAGGAAGAGAAGAAGAAGAGGAGGAGGAGGAGGAGGAGTCTATATAACAAAAGGATTATACTTGGAAAAAAATTCCCCTGGCGACACTCTGACATTGATCCTACGTTCATTTAGCGTGACACGTGAACTTCCTTCAATGACTATAACTGAGAGAGAGAGAGAGAGAGAGAGAGAGAGAGAGAGAGAGAGAGAGAGAGAGAGAGAGAGGAGAGGAGTAATCCCTGAATGAGTGCGTTTATCAATAACAGAATCCAACAAACTAACGTGATACAACCCACTGTGAGAGAGGAGGAGAGGAGAGAGGAAGGGAAGGGAGGGCAGGACCTGCCTACCTACCTCACGAGGAAGCAGACTGTTCTTCCGAGGACGCTCGACCGAAGCTTCGAACCGTCCGTTCCGAGGATGCTCAGCAGCATGATGATCATCATCAACCATCATCATGCTGCGTTGGTACCAGACCTCGCCATTTCATGACAGGTTGTCGTGAGGAGGAGAATTAGTCATGGCTTCTTCCCTGAAATGTCCCCACCACACACACACACACACACACACACACACGCACCGTGACGTTCCCACCAAATGAACCATTTGTTTCGGCGGCGACAAAAGCTTTTTGTTACGAAGCAGGTTCACTGATTAGCCTTCGGACCCGTGTGTGTGTGTGTGTGTGTGTGTGTGTGTCTCCAGTCCTTCCCCTGTGTATTCCCTTCCTGTAGGACGAGGAAGGTCGTCTCCTCCCTTCACGCTCATGATAGGTCGTTCCTCACAAGGCCCCTGGGTCGTTCCCCCGTAATGTCGTAGGGTCGTAAAAAGGGAGGTGGGTTGTGGAGGTGTTGGGTCATTAAGAGAGAGAGAGAGAGAGAGAGAGAGAGAGAGAGAGAGAGAGAGAGAGAGAGAGAGAGAGAGAGAGAGAGAGAGAGAGAGAGACCATTGCTTTGAGAGACAAGAAGGATTTCACAAGAATCCTTAAATTCTTTTTTCTTTCTATTCTGTCGACACAAAGACTCGAGTGAGACCAGTCAGACAGAGCATGACTCTTGTCCACCACCACCACTTGCCTCCTCCCCTCCAACCCTCACCACCATCACCACCACCACCACTTGCCTCCTCCTCTCCAACCCTCACCACCACACCACCACTTGCCTCCTTCCCTCCAACCCTCACCACCACCACCACCACCACTTGCCTCCAACCCTCACCACCACCACCACCACTTGCCTCCTCCCCTCCAACCCTCACCACCACCACCACCACTTGCCTCCTCCCCTCCAACCCTCACCACCATCACCACCACCACCACTTGCCTCCTCCCCTCCAACCCTCACCACCACCACCACTTGCCTCCTCCCCTCCAAACCTCACCACCATCACCACCACCACTTGCCTCCTCCCCTCCGACGCTCACCACCACATCCACCTCCTCTGACAACATCACTAGCCCCTCTGTGCCACCACCCGCATGATTACCTTTGACAATTACCACCAGTGCCCCCCTTGACACCACCACCAACCTCAAACGCTACTTCCAACATCATCCTGGCTTCCCACACTACTGACAACATCAGGAGTTTCAGCACCAATGCCAACTCCAACAGCTTCAGCACCGCTGTCTATCGATCCAGTGCCAACAGTGCCAGCCGTGGAGCTATTGCCAACATCAGTAGACCAAAGACTATTGCCAGCAGTGATATCCTCATAACCTGTGCCAACACTAATGTATGGTCCTCCAGCAGATAACCTCGTCATAGACCATCAGGTCTTGTGTTACCTGTCCTTCCCATGTACTGTCCTCCAGCAGATAACCTCGTCATAGACCATCAGGTCTTGTGTTACCTGTCCTTCCCATGTACTGTCCTCCAGCAGAAGACAACCTCGTCATAGACCATCAGGTCTTCTGTTAACTGTCCTTCCCATGTACTGTCCTCCAGCAGATAACCTGGTCATAGACCATCAGGTCTTCTGTTACCTGTCCTTCCCATGCACTGTCCTCCAGCAGATAACCTCGTCATAGACCATCAGGTCTTGTGTTACCTGTCCTTCCCATGTACTGTCCTCCAGCAGATAACCTGGTCATAGACCATTAGGTCATCTGTTACCTGTCCTTCCCATGTACTGAGTCACCTCCGTAACATCCTGTGGCGCCGGAACCACCTCACCCCTTACTGAGGCAAGAATAGATCGTCCCTCCATCCCTGAGCCTGGATGGCTGGTTCCGTTATACAGTCTCGTCACACGGATCCTCCCCGCCCGTGCCTTCCTGGTTCAGGAAGGATCTGCCTCCTCCTCCTCCTCCTCCTACAGCGTAGCGGTACGATCAGTCTAATGTACCAATACCTGGGCCAGTCAGTGTCCAGGGACTCTGCAGATGACGGAAGCTGACGTGCCCCCAAAAAATCTCGACTCCTTCCCCCCTCTTCGGCTCAACGTCGCACCAGAAGCAGTCTCGCCCCAAGTTATCGGGGTAGGGAGGGAGGAAGGAAGTGTGCGAAGATAAGGTGGGATTCCTGTCGCGCCCTCGCGCCCTCCCTCCCCTCCTCACCGACCAAGGAATGGACTGCAAGCGTCGATCTTGGCCGAATGAATCGACACCAACGTGATGATGAATGCCAGAAGTGAACAGTGTACCTGTTCATTGTGTTATATCCTGTAAAAGGTCCTTCCTGTGTTTGGGGGGAGGGGGGGGGGGGGGTTTACCTCGCTCCCGGACACCTGCCTCGCCTGATGCTGACTGTCCAACTCAACCCACCCCCCTCCCCCCCACCCACCCCCCTCTTAGAGAACCCCCCAACCCCAACTCCCCCCTCCCACCCCCCCCCCTCTTAGAGAATCCCCCCAACCCCCACCCCAACCCCCCAACTCCCCCCCGTCCCCATCTGCCGTGCACACCAAAAAGGTCTCTAAGGCGTTGCATCATTGGATGTGTTTGTGTTGAGGAAGCGGGTTGGTTACCTGCCGCGCTGGAGGTGGGTGGAGCTGGGGGGGGGGGGGTGTGAGGGAGGGGGGGAGAGAGAGAGGAGGAGGGGGACGGGGGACATATGAAGACACACCACCTCAGTAAAACAATATTTTCCCAAACAACTCGAGTTCATCTGCTTCTAAAACCAACCGTGGGCGACGCCATCTTTACGTGACAAACCCGTGGCGAGGGAAACACCGTTCGTGGACGATGGATAAGAAGGGAACGAGGATTGCATTAATCCGGCGTGCATGAAGGCGGGTTTATAAAAACTGGGACGGGATGTGTGGAGCGGCATTCTGGCCGAGTCAGCAGTGGCGTTGAGTGTGTCAGTGCGGCGGGTGGCGTGCAGGTCTACGTATTTGGCTCTCCCAGCACCTCCTCTTCCCTCTTTTAACTAACACAGCCTCTCTACCCTCCCTCACCACGAGAAAGCTGTCGCTTTAAGGGAAGTCTTCCTCCTCATCCCCGTCTCATGTTGACTGTGCTGCGAGGCAACGATAAACGTGCGCGAGTAAAGCCCAGGATTAAACCCAAGTGGCAGCAGCAGCAGCAGCAGCTGAGGCAACATCGGTGATAGGAGAGCTTGTTTACGAAAGTTTAGTGTGCTGAAGAAGGTTACCCCGAGTCATCGTGGCTGATCTAAAGGTATGTGTATTATACACGCAGGCAGGCAGGCATATATTCTGCCCAGGCGTTGCATTGTGGTTTGCGAGTGTGTGCGTGTGTATGTGTGTGTGTGGGGAGGGTTGGGTGTATGTAGTGTTAGGCACTGGTGGTGGTGGTGGTGGAGAGAGAGAGTGTGTGTGTGTGTGTGTGTGTGTGGGGTGATGTGCCCTCAAGGTGTGTCTGGAGCCAGGCATACCCAGCAGTCTAGCGCGCACAACACACCGTCTCCACCCGGTATTTCAAGGTCCTTGTGTTTATCAAAGTGGGGTGTGGGGGTGGCGGGGAGGGGTGTAGGTAGGACTAGGGAGGGTTGGTTGGTTGGTTGGTTGGTTGGTTCCTAAGGTTAGACATGTAAAGAGCCAGATGGGGGATAGGTTAAGTCAGGGGTCGTGTTCGATAGAGTCGTTAGCCATGAGATAATTCTGAAACACTTGGACGCGTATGATGACGTACGTGCACGTCTGTGGAAAGGGACGGTGGCTTTTAAAACCCCACAGTGAAACAACACACACACACACACAAAAAAAAATAGATACATTGGAGGCTATTGAAGGAACCAAGCGAGTACAATACCCCCCCCTTTTATCAAACCCGTTGTCTTGCACCAGATACTGCCATCAACATCACTTCGACTTCATTTCACTTTCTCCTCGTATTTCCAGTTGCGTGGAGAGTCACACACACGCGGTGGCTGCTGCCACCACAAGTGGTAGCCGAGCCAACTGACGGAGGTATGGCCAGGCAACGCAGGCAGGCAGGCCCACCTTACCTAAATGCTTATCCGCCTTCACTAACGGACCGCGAATATAAATATCCTTACCTCTTTTTGCGCATCTGGCGGTTACCATGGCTTCCGCAAGGTGGTATATATATATATATATATATATATATATATATATATATATATATATATATATATATATATCTATATATATATATATATATATATATATATATATATATATATATATATATATATATTTTCTAAACTATTCGCCATTTCCCGCGCCAGCGAGGTAGCGTTAAGAACAGAGGACCGGGCCCCTGAGGGAACATCCTCACCTGGCCCCCTTCTCTGTTCCTTCTTTTGGAAAATTAAAAAAAAAAAAAAAACGAGAAGGGAGGATTTCCAGCCCCCCGCTCCCTCCCCTTTTAGTCGCCTTCTACGACACGCAGGGAATACGTGGGAAGTATTCTTTCTCCCCTATCCCCAGGGATATATATATATATATTTATATATATCCCTGGGATATATATATATATATATATATATATATATATATATATATATATATATATATATATATATATATATATATATGTTGAGCTGGAGGTACACTGACAATAGGCTATGATAAATTGGGCGATCATACGTCTGGTAGCGGGTTTTATTTCCTTGTTTTCAGTACTTTGTTCTTTGCAACATTGACCAGAGTTGAAGACTGCTCGTGTGGTCAGGAAATGTGTTTTTTTTTTTTCCTATATGGTCAGTATGGCATGGTCTTGTGCACTGTAATTACACGTAGGACGTGGGGTGCGTTCGATCATGTGCACCATCATCAAAGGGACCATTATTTTTTTTTTTTTTCTGTGGGTCGACATGTCTCAAGATGTCTCTCTCATGGTCATCTCGGGTGAAAGGAAAATAGGGTAAGCAAAAGAACGAGGGAGGAATTCATTAGGGTTCCTCAGGTATCTGCAGACTTGGCCCTTAAAGATGGAAAGGTTATATCATGAGTGGAAGGTGAAAAAAAAAAAAAGACAGCGACGCTGCTTTTCTGTTGTAGGGTAGGAAGTGACATCATAACGGTCAGGACTCGTGTGGCTGATCTCCACACACACACACACACACACACACACTAAGGGAAGCAGCAGTAAGATATGAGTCCTGGGTCCAACCTAGGCTTTGGTAGTGGGGGAAACATGCCAACAGCTGGCGGGGACAGGACCCACATCAATACCTATTGATTACGGTGAGTTGGGGGCGGCGGGCGGGAGCAAGTTAGGTGCTGGTTGAAGAAGCGTGATACCTAAACTGATAAATGCGACGATAGGCTTTTGATCCTACACTAGCTAATAGCTGGAGAAGAGCCAACCTAAATATGTAAACAGTACTCCATACTGGGGCGAATACGTTCCTTGTAAACATGAGAACACGAATCAGCTGTTAACGAGAGCTATAATTAAGGCACCTACACAAAGCCCTCGGATTTTAAGAATTAGATTTTTTTCATGATCACGTAGGATTTCCAGAAGAGGATAGATCATGTGGTTATGGTTAGGTTTTAAGTTATTACAGGGATGACTTGTGGTGTTTTGACATTGAACGGAGGTAATACCAGCGACATTTATAAATATGAGCGAGAAACTGCGTTTCATTATTTAATCTAACCAGGTTATTGCCTCTCCATTTCGAGATAAGTTCATAGGTGCGAATTAAGAGATATGTGCTCAGTTCGAGAGGGTGAACGAGAGGGGGAAATGGGTTAAGGCAGGCAGAGTGGAATCGTCAGCATTACGGAGTGTAATAGAGTTGGATGTTAAGGAGAGAAGATCATTAATGGAAAGAATAGAGAATAGGTTACAGGACAGAACTGTGGTATAACACTGTTGATAGGATAGGCGTCACTCCGTCAACGATTTGCAATGGAACGACTGGTGAGGAAGCTACCGTCAATATCAGGAGACAGAGAGAAGCAGGAAAAACCAAAGGAAGGAAGTTTAAGAGACCGAGATGTATTTACGTTAATCCTGTTCACTGTGTGAAGTACTTAGATACTCTATAGTTATGTGTAGCGTCGTCTTATGTAGTGCAGTCGTGTTAACACTACGAACCGTGGTTGATGCTGTGTCACGTGTACCAAAGTTATTATAGATGTTGTATTGATATGTACCAGATCTGCCTATAAAGATCTTAGTTAGATCACTATAATGTATCAGTTTGGGACGTAGTAAACCCTATGTTTTTACCAGAGCTTTGTGTATCTTTTGTCACCAAAGGATTTTTATTTCCGAGTTTGCAACATCATAGAACCATAAAAACAAATCAAATTTCTCGTTCCTGTAACACTGACAAAACGAACGGGTTGAAATGACAGTAGAATATTAATATGTCAAAGATAACGAATGTGTAGATATCCTGGAAAATTGATATCGTACAATAAGTTATGAAACGATACGCCATGATTATTTTGGGGGGGGGTAAAAAAAAAATTCTTTTAGAGAGTGAAGTAACGCGTGAAGGTGAAAGTAAATAACTTGCGAGATGATCATTCAAAATAGGTCCGTAATGTAATGAATTACATACAGTTCAGTTCTGAGCCGACGTTGGCAAGTGGGTGACGCGGCAGGAGCTCGGTGTTCGGTATATGATGTAACCCCCCCCCCCATCCTACATCTCACAATGGTTCGCTGGTGCCGATCAAACCTTATTTATGATTCACGCCAGCACCGTCTTATTGTGGAACCACACAAGATGAGCACGAGGAAGAATGACCTAAAAGAAAAAAGAAAAAAGAAATAGAAGGAAAATATACTTTAACCAAGAATAGTTTGTAAAAAAAATGAAGCAAAGTACAAGAGCGTTGCCAGAGTCCACATTCAATAGCCTAGGGAGCATGGAGAACGCTCTAGCGTCCACACTGGAATAAGTGGATTTTGCCATATTGCAAAGGCCATTTCATACCATCTGTCACCTGCTTGCGTCACACGCACGTATAGATGGATACTGCTGAACTCAGTAGCAATCAAATATATGAGAAGAGGTTTTAAGCCTGTGTTGTCTGTACCCTAACTAGTGTTCGCACGTCACACTGGGAGCGTGTTGCACAGGTCTAGAGCCTAAGGCCATTATTCCGAGCACGTGTGTCACAATCACTTGTTGACTCCGACCAACGCAAACAGCGGTTTCTCTAAGCTAAAAATAACGGGAAAGGAATCTCCAAACATACTAGGCTACCACAGCTTGGTGGCTATAAAGCAACCAGTGTAAGGTTTAGAACTAGGCTACCACAGCTTGGTGGCTATAGAGCATCCAGTGTAAGGTTTAGAACTAGGCTACCACAGCTTGGTGGCTATAGAGCATCCAGTGTAAGGTTTAGAACTAGGCTACCACAGCTTGGTGGCTATAGAGCATCCAGTGTAAGGTTTAGAACTAGGCTACCACAGCTTGGTGGCTATAGAGCATCCAGTGTAAGGGTTAGAACTAGGCTACCACAGCTTGGTGGCTATAGAGCATTCAGTGTAAGGTTTAGAACAAGGCTACCACAGCTTGGTGGCTATAGAGCATCCAGTTTAAATTTTGGTAAGCTTACGTTAGATGTATCCAACTATGCCGCCAGTTTGGTGGCCATATAGAGTATGCAATGTAAACTTGGGTTAAAACGTAGGTTATCTTTGTTCCGTGTGGTCTCGAGTCTTCTTAACACTTTGCTGTGTGTGTTTCATTTGTCCTCGCTGTCGTTTACATTTCCATACGTCTTCCTGCACTTTCAGCCTTGCTTCTTCAGTTCCTTCTGCGTTCGTCCTCGCCTCGCCTTGATTGCCTGCCGTCTGTCCGTGTTCCTCAACACGTAGTCTATAACCCAGCCTGGTCACGTACCCCGTGGGGTCCCGACCCTCGTAAAGCGCAGCAGTTCCGAGGGTGGTTATTTTTTTTTCTTTTTTACGAGCGGGAGTCCATGTTGGTATACACGAAGGGTATCCATGATCCGTCTTGGTCCGGGATGATGTTACCGACGGACGCGAACAGTTTTTAATCTCCCCGAGCCGTCAAGTGGCTCCCAACTACACCACTGGCTTTGGCGATTCCCTCCGCTGTGCCGTGTGGTGATGAAGACCAGCCACGCGTATCGCATTGACAAGTACCGGTCACGTGTGCCACTGAACACGTGATTATAAGTACCATAGTTCACGTGTACTTTGGGCTACGTGGAACATGGGAGCCGTAAATTCAGTCGGACCAACGCTCCAGTGTACCACCCGGAGTAGACCACTTTTGTAAAGCCCTTCAGCACGATGGTAGAGCCGTAGAAGACGAAGGCACGGCTTATAGAACACGACGGTAAGACCCTCCTAGGTATGATGGTTAGAAGCTTTTGACGACTGTCAAGGGTCAGGTCAAAGGCCACAGGCCATCATGTACCCAAGTGTCGTAGCGTCGTGCTGCGGGGTCGTAGCGTCGTGCTGCGGGGTAGTAGCGTCGTGCTGCGGGGTCGTAGCGTCGTGCTGGAGGGGTCGTACCCGTCGTCGTGCCCATGGTAATATGGCAGATACGTCAGCTTTGAGTCATACGGTGGCGGGAGCAGCTGGGCACCGCCAGCTGGGCGAGATGCAGGGTACGAGGGGCAGCTCAGAGAGGGAATTACGGTCACAAGTGGAGCGGCGGTGGGGAGGATGAGAGTGGGGCTGGACGGAGCGGGGAGGCCTTGGGGAAGGACATGACCGTCGCAGACAACCACCTACCCGCAGCCACCACCAGGATATCAGCTGAAATATGGACGGCAAGGAGCTGACGCTGATGCTCTGTGCTTCTGTCCAAAGAGGACTGATGATTTGGTGGTGGTGGTGGTGCAGGGTAGGTGATATAGGAGAGATGGTACGTACACAGAGGAGAGCTGATATTGCACACACACACCACTTCCCACCACTCCCTGCTTCGTCAGCATCGTCCGCCACATCTTTCACAACCCAGAGAGACACACACACACACGCGAGGCCTCCGTGGGTTCTCGCCTCCACTATCTTCACCACACCTTTTCCAAAACCAGTCGGCCACAACACATAAAGCAAATCCCTCCCAAGCAGTGGGTTGTTGAGAGGTCTCACGTCTCCGGCTGAAGCACTTCTTCAGGAAGGTCCTTCAGGGTCTGACACGACCGAGGGAACATCTTCACCTTCCAGTCAGTCAGTCACTTGTGGCGTCCCACTTGGGGCGAAGATGAGGAACATCTTGTGCCTCCACGTCTGTACGAATGATGTCTTGACGACGGACGTGCCTCCTCGAGGGATATGCCCGTCGACGACTCCACCACTGGTGTCATCGTCGACGGAACCTCTCCCGACACCATGGCCTGACAGAACACCCTATACACAAGAGCCTCCAGGGCTGGACAACCCCGTCACCATCCGCCACACCAGCGACCGTATTCACGCATTATTATCCCCGTCTTCTGACCGTGCCTGTCCCACCCTCCGACTGTACTGTCACACTAGGCCCCAGCCTACCCCAGCCAGCCAAGTTGTCCACTCCACCAAACCTCTCGGTTCCACTCTGGACGATATACTGGGATGGGAAGGAGCACACGGTAGCACCATCGTATGGATCTCCTTCAGCTGTCTTCTCCACCTTCGTCGTGAACTCAAGACCTCGGAGATGCTGCCCTCCCCCCCCTAAACTCGAGTACATTTACAGAACTCCCATTCTTCCTACACTCGTCTACGCCTTTCCCTCCTACCAGGTCGTTCTTCCCGACCCATCTGACAAGACGGGGTACCAGAAGATGCAGGAAAAGGACATCCACAATCATCCTCCCTCACTCCTGCACTAACTGCTAGCGGATGCTTTCACACTGGTCCACCCTCTCCACCGTACTCACTCTCTCTCTCCAACCATCATTTAGACGTTGGGGGAAAAGGTACTGCACCCCGACCCCGTTAACGTTTTCTCCTGCCATTAGAGATCCACTCTCCCCCCGAGTCGCAAAGTCGGCACCACAGCCGTACTGAGGCCATCCAATCCTATACAGACCGCTACAAAGACATCCCAACCCCAACCATGGTCAACATCATCGCTTATGATTGTAGTCGATGTTCAGTAGACCACCACACTAATGTCTACGTACGTCAACTCCAGCCCCCAACATTAAGGCCTTACTGCAAATGCTGTTTAATTTCTATACATATATTTTCATCCTTCGATCGCCGTATCCCGCGTAGGGAGATAGCGCAAGGAACAAAACGAAGATAGTTCGCATTCGCTCACAACCATTCTCTAGCTGTCATGTGGAATGCACTGTAACCACAACTCCTTCCCCATAACCAGGCCTCGATAGACCTTTCCATGGTTTACCCCGGACGCTTCACATGCTCTGGCTCACTCCATTGACATCACGTAGACCCCCAGTATACCATATCGTTCTATTTCACTATCCTGTGCAAGCCTTTCACGCTTGTGGATGTTTTAGGCCCCGATCGCTCAAAATCTTTTTCACCCTATCCTTCTGTCTCCAAGTTGGTCTCCCGCTTCTCCTTGTTCCCTACACCTCCTCTGACACATACACATATATCCTCTTTGTCTACCTTTCCTCACTCATTCGCTCTATATGTCCAAACCATTTCAACACGCTCTTCTGCTCTCTCAACAACTGTGTTTCTGTTACCACACATCATCTCTCTTACCCTACCATTACTCGATCAAACCACCTCACCCCACATATTGTCCTCAAACACATTACATTTCCAACACATCCACCCTCCTCCGCACAACCTTCAAACACAGGTAACGTTTTCTCTTTCCATACACATATTATTATTATTATTATTATTATTATTATTATTATTATCATTATTGTTATTATTATTAAGTCGTCTGACTGGACGAGTGGGCGAGCGCTGGCAAGCGATCCTGGAGGGGGGGGTCTGCCAGACCAGACAATCTGCTGGTGTCCAGGTGGGGTGGGCTGGGCTCCACTGTGGTGGTTGGTGGTGGTAGGAGGAGATGTTACCACCGCCGGGTTGTGCTGGTGGGAGGGAGGGAGGGCGGGCGGGAGGGAGGTAGGCTGGCGGCCAGGCAGGGTGGGAGGGAAGGTGCAGACACAACCCGTGGTGGTCAGGAGGTGAGGGGGGGATTTACTGGGGGGGGCATATTCTGGGATGGGGGGGGGAAATTTACCCCGGGAAAAAACCCCGGGGGGAAAAGGGGGGGGGGGGTTTGGGGGGGGGAAAAAAAAGGGGGAAAACCCCCCCCTTTTTTTTTTTTTTAAAAAAGGGGGTTTTTTTTTTTGGGGGGGGGAGGGGGGGGGAAAAGGGGGCCTTTTTGGGAAAAAAAAAAGGGGGGGGTTTTAGGAAAAAAATTGGGAATTTTTTTTTTGGGGGGTTTTTTCCGGGGGCCCCGGGAAATTGGGGGGTTTTTGGGGGGGGGGGGGGGGGGGGGGGGGGGGGGGAAAAAGGGGGGGGGCCCCAAAATTTTTTAAAAAAAAACAAGGGCCCCCCCCACAAAACCCCCCGGGGGGTTTTTTCCCCAAAACCCCCCCCGGGGAAAGGGGGGGGGAAAAAAAGGGGGGGGGGGGGTTTGGGGGGAGGGAATTTAAAAAGGGGTTTTTTCCCCCCTTTAAAATTTCCCCGGAAACCCAAAAAAAAGGGGGTTTTCCCCCCTTTTTCAATTTTCCCCAAAAACCCCCCTTTTTTTTTTCCCCCGGGGGGGGAAAAGGCCCCCCCGGGTTGGCCCCCCAAAAGCCCCCGGGAAGGGGGCCCGGGCCCTTTTTAAAACATTTAAAGGGGGGGGCCCCTTTCCCCCCCAAAAAGGGGGCCCCCGGGCCCATTTAAAAAACCCCCAAAAAACACATTTTGGGGGGGGTAAAACCCCCCCCCCCCCGGGTTTCCCCCAAAAAAATTGGGGGGTTTTTTGGGGGGGGGGGGTTTTTCCCAAAAAACAAAAAAAGGGGGGCCCCCCGGGCCAACCCAAACCTTGGTACGCCCTAAAACAAAAAGGGGGGGAAAAAAAGGGGCCCCGGGGGGGAAAAAAAACCCCCAAAAATTTAACAAAAAAGGGGGGGGGGTTTTTTAAAGGGGGGGAAACGTTGGTAACGACCTTGGAGTATAAAAATTTGGGACCCTGGAGCACATTGGTAAGACCCTGGAACACGTTGGTACGACCCTGGAGTATGACGACACATTGGTGCAACCCTGGAGCCATTGGTAGACCCTGGGGGGGGTTGACGACACATTGGTACGACCCTGGAATACGACGGTAGGACACCTGGACATGAAGGCACGACCCCCAACTGACCACGAGACTAAAAACCCTTGGATTTGACGGCCTTAGCCTTAGACCTGAGCCTAAAGGGTCAGATCACAAACCAAGGCCGTCGTGCCCAAGGGTCGTACCATGGTGTTCAAGGGTCGTACTGTACCGTTCAGACCGTACCGTCGTGTTCAGGGGTCGTACCGTCGTGCTCACAGACCGTACCGTCGTGTTCATGAGTCGTACCGTCGTGCTCACAGACCGTACCGTCGTGTTCATGAGTCGTACCGTCCTGCTCACAGACCGTACCGTCGTGTTCATGAGTCGTACCGTCGTGCTCACAGACCGTACCGTCGTGTTCATGAGTCGTACCGTCGTGCTCACAGACCGTACCGTCGTGTTCATGAGTCGTACCGTCGTGCTCACAGACCGTACCGTCGTGTTCATGAGTCGTACCGTCCTGCTCACAGACCGTACCGTCGTGTTCATGAGTCGTACCGTCGTGCTCACAGACCGTACCGTCGTGTTCATGAGTCGTACCGTCGTGCTCACAGACCGTACCGTCGTGTTCATGAGTCGTACCGTCCTGCTCACAGACCGTACCGTCGTGTTCATGAGTCGTACCGTCGTGCTCACAGACCGTACCGTCGTGTTCATGAGTCGTACCGTCGTGCTCACAGACCGTACCGTCGTGTTCATGAGTCGTACCGTCGTGCTCACAGACCGTACCGTCGTGTTCATGAGTCGTACCGTCGTGCTCACAGACCGTACCGTCGTGTTCATGAGTCGTACCGTCCTGCTCACAGACCGTACCGTCGTGTTCATGAGTCGTACCGTCGTGCTCACAGACCGTACCGTCGTGTTCATGAGTCGTACCGTCCTGCTCACAGACCGTACCGTCGTGTTCATGAGTCGTACCGTCCTGCTCACAGACCGTACCGTCGTGTTCATGAGTCGTACCGTCCTGCTCACAGACCGTACCGTCGTGTTCATGAGTCGTACCGTCGTGCTCACAGACCGTACCGTCGTGTTCATGAGTCGTACCGTCGTGCTCACAGACCGTACCGTCGTGTTCATGAGTCGTACCGTCGTGCTCACAGACCGTACCGTCGTGTTCATGAGTCGTACCGTCGTGCTCACAGACCGTACCGTCGTGTTCATGAGTCGTACCGTCGTGCTCACAGACCGTACCGTCGTGTTCATGAGTCGTACCGTCGTGCTCACAGACCGTACCGTCGTGTTCATGAGTCGTACCGTCCTGCTCACAGACCGTACCGTCGTGTTCATGAGTCGTACCGTCCTGCTCACAGACCGTACCGTCGTGTTCATGAGTCGTACCGTCCTGCTCACAGACCGTACCGTCGTGTTCATGAGTCGTACCGTCCTGCTCACAGACCGTACCGTCGTGTTCATGAGTCGTACCGTCGTGCTCACAGACCGTACCGTCGTGTTCATGAGTCGTACCGTCCTGCTCACAGACCGTACCGTCGTGTTCATGAGTCGTACCGTCGTGCTCACAGACCGTACCGTCGTGTTCATGAGTCGTACCGTCGTGCTCACAGACCGTACCGTCGTGTTCATGAGTCGTACCGTCCTGCTCACAGACCGTACCGTCGTGTTCATGAGTCGTACCGTCCTGCTCACAGACCGTACCGTCGTGTTCATGAGTCGTACCGTCGTGCTCACAGACCGTACCGTCGTGTTCATGAGTCGTACCGTCCTGCTCACAGACCGTACCGTCGTGTTCATGAGTCGTACCGTCGTGCTCACAGACCGTACCGTCGTGTTCATGAGTCGTACCGTCCTGCTCACAGACCGTACCGTCGTGTTCATGAGTCGTACCGTCCTGCTCACAGACCGTACCGTCGTGTTCATGAGTCGTACCGTCGTGCTCACAGACCGTACCGTCGTGTTCATGAGTCGTACCGTCCTGCTCACAGACCGTACCGTCGTGTTCATGAGTCGTACCGTCCTGCTCACAGACCGTACCGTCGTGTTCATGAGTCGTACCGTCGTGCTCACAGACCGTACCGTCGTGTTCATGAGTCGTACCGTCGTGCTCACAGACCGTACCGTCGTGTTCATGAGTCGTACCGTCCTGCTCACAGACCGTACCGTCGTGTTCATGAGTCGTACCGTCGTGCTCACAGACCGTACCGTCGTGTTCATGAGTCGTACCGTCCTGCTCACAGACCGTACCGTCGTGTTCATGAGTCGTACCGTCGTGCTCACAGACCGTACCGTCGTGTTCATGGATCCTACCGGCCTGCTCATAGACTCTACCGTCGTGTTCATGGATCGTACCGTCCTGCTCATGGATCGTAACGTCGTGTTTCATGGGTCGTACCGTCCTGTTCATGAATCGTACCGTCGTGTTCATGAGTCGTACCGTCCTGCTCACAGACCGTACCGTCGTGTTCATGAGTCGTACCGTCCTGCTCACAGACCGTACCGTCGTGTTCATGAGTCGTACCGTCGTGCTCACAGACCGTACCGTCGTGTTCATGAGTCGTACCGTCCTGCTCACAGACCGTACCGTCGTGTTCATGAGTCGTACCGTCGTGCTCACAGACCGTACCGTCGTGTTCATGAGTCGTACCGTCCTGCTCACAGACCGTACCGTCGTGTTCATGAGTCGTACCGTCCTGCTCACAGACCGTACCGTCGTGTTCATGGGTTGGTACCGTCTTGCTCATGGATCACCGTAGCGTACCGTCGTCCTGCCCAAGGCCCTCCTCACAGAGAATACTCCTCCTTCGTGAACATAATACACAATAATGACTTGCCTTTAAAGAAAAAAAAAAGAATAAGAAAAAAATGGATGACCTCCGAGTGATCGCCTTTCTTTATTTCAATAACTCGTTCAAAACCTTTATATATATATATATATATATATATATATATATATATATATATATTTTTTTTTTTTTCAAACTATTCGCCATTTCCCGCGTTAGCGAGGTAGCGTTAAGAACTGAGGACTGGGCCATTGAGGGAATATCCTCACCTGGCCCCCTTCTCTGTTCCTTCTTTTGGAAAATTAAAAAAAATTGAGAGGGGGAGGATTTCCAGCCCCCCGCTCCCTCCCCTTTTAGTCGCCTTCTACGACACGCAGGGAATACGTGGGAAGTATTCTTTCTCCCCTATATATATATATATATATATATATATATATATATATATATATATATATATATATATATCTTTTTCTCTTTCAAACTATTCGCCATTTCCCGCGTTAGCGAGGTAGCGTTAAGAACAGAGGACTGGGCCTGTGAGAGAATATCCTCACCTGGCCCCCTTCTGTTCCTTCTTTTGGAAAATTAAAAAAAAAAATAATGAGAGGGGAGGATTTCCAGCCCCCCGCTCCCTCCCCTTTTAGTCGCCTTCTACGACACGCAGGGAATACGTGGGAAGTATTCTTTCTCCCCTATCCCCAGGGATATATATATATATATATATATATATATATATATATATATATATATCGCTACCTTGCTAATGCTGGAAATGGCGAATAGTTTGAAAGAAAGAATATATATATATATATATATATATATATATATATATATATATATATATATATCGCTACCTTGCTAATGCTGGAAATGGCGAATAGTTTGAAAGAAAGAATATATATATATATATATATATATATATATATATATATATATATATATATATATTATCCCTGGGGATAGGGGAGAAAGAATACTTCCCACGTATTCCCTGCGTGTCGTAGAAGGCGGGGGGCTGATATCCTCTCCGTGCACCTTCGAACGGATTATTTGATAATCCAAGGACTGATTATTTGATAATCCATGGACTGATTATTTGATAATCCAAGGACTGATTATTTGATAATCCAAGGACTGATTATTTGATAATCCAAGGACTGATTATTTGATAATCCAAGGACTGATTATTGATAATCCACGGACTGATTATTTGATAATCCAAGGACTGATTATTTGATAATCCAGGGACTTACTCATGAGTGGAGAACCCTTCCTACAGCTGCCAGTCCTGTGGTCAGTAGGTAATTAATCTGCATGAGTCTCAACCTGAGGCCAACGATTCTTACAAAATCCTGGTTTGATGTGAATATGTCTCGGGAGTTTTAATCTTTTTTTTTTTATTATTATTACTAACGTCGGAGTCAAAGTCTTTGTTTCCAGATATCGAATTCGTTAAATGTAATGGATCTAAGAAGGAAACAAAAGAATACGTTCCTGGAAGCGAGTGAGGAAAGAATAACAGAAGAAAGAGGATAGGTGACAGAAAGGTGGGAGGAGGAGGAAGAGAGGAGGTGACAGAGCGCTCCTTGATAGGATACGAGGGAGGTGGTGGAGCGAGGAGGGAGGGAGGATGGAGACTTCGCTCCATCTACGACTATCGCGACGGAACGACTCGAGTAAAGAAACTCTTGTAGTGAAGATCGGAGGGGCAAGTTTCACATGAGTCAACACACGACCTGTTTACCCATCCTGTGGAATACTCCAGGGGTTGTCGAGCGTCACGATGAGTTAAAGGATTCACCTGAGTGAGGTGTGAGATGAGAGGAGAGGAGGAGGAGGAGGAGGAGGAGGACCAGAGGTGAGTCACGTCGAAGATGACCAGTAGGCCTCGCGCTGCGCGAGGTGGTGATGCGAGACAAGGAAATAAGATGGTGGTGAGGAAGGCGGAGGAGGAGGAGAGGGGAAATGGAGGTGAGGTAGGAGGAGGAGGAGGAGGAGAGGGAGCTGATGGTGAGGGAGGCGGAGGAGGAGGAGAGGAAGAAGAAGAATTTCGAAGACACTGCAGACAATAGGAGTCGGGTGGGACGGGGCGGCAGATAGAATGTTTAGAAAAACGTTCTTGTGTCGTCGTAGTGATGGAGCTGCGCCCAAGGAATGCTTCCAAGAAGGAGGGAAAGTCTAGAGGGGTCTCCTCCCTCCCTCCAACCACCCTAGTGGCGAAATGGGCGACCAAGGACCGCTGGTGATGGTGTAGAGGCACACACACACACACACACACACACACACACACACACACACACCTTCACCAGGCGAGGTGAGCCGTGCGGACCGTGAGGAGGAGACGATGACCTTGCGCAAGGCAAATGCAGCTGGGGGTCATAGGTTCAGTAGGTGGTGGGGTGAGTAAGTGGGTGGGAGAGGGGGGTGGGGTTGTGTCGGGTAGGGTGGGGGTGGAGGGGGTTAAAGCTAGCAGCGCATGTGTACTTACTTCCGACGACGCGATTTTCCTGTGCGACTTAGGAAAAAAAAAAATAGTATGACGCAACTTGCGTGTGGTATGTGTTTGTTTACGCCCAGGGTCGTCCTACCGTTAACAAGGAGCGTTACTGCCCTTGGGAGATGCACGGTTAATAACCAACTCGTACGCGGTGTAAACCTCCTTACTTAACCACCTAGGAAAGATAAGTAGGTAGAATAAACCCCTCCGACTAACCAGGAAGTAAGTAAGGAGACGGAGTAAATCCCCTGGTAAGTAACATAAGCAACAGGAACAGGTAATCGATTTTCCGACTTGTGTGGAAAAGTTCCCGGTGACATAACAGGCAAGCGAAGTGAATTTCCCGATCGTTTATTTTATATTGTATATATATATATATATATATATATATATATATATATATATATATATATATATATATATATATATATATATATATATATAATATATATATATATATATATATATATAATATATATATATATATATATATATATATATATATATATATATATATATATATATATATATATATATTACCCAGATTGAAATGACGGGCTATGAAATGGTCCCTGTCAACAGACGTGACCGGAGTTAATCTCATGGCGGTTCGCACCTCCCGACACGCAACTCACCGCTGCTGTCTGGCTGCCCGACCCGCCCCACACTCACTTGCCGCCTCCCTCCCGACATTACTGGAGGTTCACTGGCCACTTTATACTCGCGATGCAGAATTGGCCATATTTCGAGGTTCGTTGGCCCGCCGAGATTAGCCAAGCATTTCCTTTCGGGGGTGTTGAGCGGAGGTCGGCTGGCTGGCTGGCTGCTGCGCGGGAAAACCTGCCCGAGACAGTGCGCGCGCCTGCGCGATGGAGAGTTCGAAGATCATTTGCAGCCCTGCACAGCACAAGCCCAATCTCTCCTCTGGTTATATTTGGTTATAATACATGACCTTAAATAAGAAATTATCTTTTTTGGGGGGTTATATATAGTTGTAACAAGAGACTGATGAAGAAGGCCTTACAAGGTTACCATGTAAACACATAGTTGCCAGGTGTACGCAATCCGTATATCTATCTTCCAGGAAAATGTAAAATGATTTATACATAATTAACAGGAAATAATGTGACATTGAGAGGAAATAGTTGTGACGTTAATGATCAATGTCAGGAATTCCAGGAATCGATAATTTTAACATAAATGAGTTATGGTTAAGAACCAGTAAAGCCAATGTAAATGTAGATATGATGAAGCTCATATATTCCAATTGATATTGCTAGTGTTTGTGAAGTTGACGCTAATATAGAGTAGTAATGGTGGTTGTACGTGTCAGTGGTCGAGTGAGTAATGGGAGGAGACAGAAGGTATGGAAGGATGGTTTGAAGGAGGCAGGCTTTGGGGTATCGGAACCTGAACATTCAGGAGGGTGAGAGGCATATATGGGAAAGAAAATGAACTGAGGCGAGGTGGTTTACGGGAAGCGACGTGCTATCATATAGCTAAACTTAGGAGGATATTAAGCGGTGGGACTGTGGATAATGAACTCTCTGTATAATACATTATACATGACAGCGAGACACTGGATGTTTACAAAAAGGGCCAAACATATTACCATTATTCCTGATGCTGCCACAAAAGGGCGAGTAACACAGTTAAGTAAACCATGGGGAAAAAATATGTCGAGATGATACATACGAGGCCTTGAAATACATATCATGTGTGTATAGGGAAGTTCATACTAATGATGGCGATTTAAGGTCATAATGGCGTCAGCTTCGTCTATATTCCCCGTGATTTACTGTGTCCTCTCGTCCTGTACACACGGTGTGCGAACATTCTGGAACACTGGAGACGGGTCTGGCTATTTTCCTTCGATTCGACCGAGGTCCAAGCTCCTCCTCCTCCTCCTCCGTCGTGATCCTGTGTGTTCACGTCCACCATGACTGGTCCGTGTTCATCATGTGGAAATCTGAACATTTTGTGCCACGCGAATGTTGAATTTCTCTCTCTCTCTCTCTCTCTCTCTCTCTCTCTCTCTCTCTCTCTCTCTCTCTCTCTCTCTCTCTCTCTCTCTCTCTCGTGTGTGTGTGTCCAGAGTGTTCAGAGACTTTAAGTTCACGCCGTCAACGACATTAAACACTTTTTTATTTATTTTTTATTTTATAATCGTATTATTTAATTTCATTTTATTATCATTATTATTATTATATTTTTTTCTTGATGATATCCTGGCGCGGGTGTTGCAACCGACCCTCGTCCAGGAACCCTAAGGAGGGGAGAAAAAAATAATTGAGATGATCTTATCTCTTTTTTTGAGGGGGGGGGGAGGAAGGAGGTTATTGTGATGTGTGTGTGTGTGTGTGTGTGTGTGTGTGTGTGTGTGTGTGTGCGCGCGCGCAGACATAACATTTTTTTTCACCAATCATTCGTAAGTAGATTTGAAGTCTCTCTTCCTAAACGCACCTCTCGACTTGCAACCTATTAGTCCTATGCTATTGAAACGTCTTACACCCTCTCCTCCCTCCTCCCTTCCCCCCATAAAAAAAAACCCCGCACCCACTTCGCTGTGAGCCACTTTTTAAAGTGCGTGACGCCTTCAGTTGACAACCACCAGCAGGAACTCTTTCTTCTTGCCCTTTTCGTCCGCTAGTCCAGACGATCCCCTCCCCCCCCTCCCTCCTTTTCCTTTCGGAAATACCCACTTCATGACTCGTTTGCGAACACCCCAACCACCCCCCTTCCTCCCCAAGCTCGGGGGACGGGGGGGGGGGGGGGGGGTCTTGTCTCCAGATGATAATATTTATTTCTGCCAGACACGAATTCTCAGAGGCGTTCGAGGTCGTTTCTTTGCTCATGACCGAATTTGAAGGTGATTACGTGGTCGGCCACCCGGACACGTTGGGGGAAAATTCAACCTTGGCCAAGAAAGATGTAAAGTGAATCTATGAGCGTGACACGGTTCCTGTGAATAATTGGTCCAAGATTATTATTTAAGGGTTCTGAAATTGGAATGTGAAGTTGCCCAATGCTTCAGATATTACAAACCTTCTTCAATAATTCTAAATCTAATTATCCCGAGGATTAATATTACTTGCCTTCTTCAATCATTCTAAATCTAATTATCCCGAGGATTAACATTATCTAATACAAGATAACGCGTTTATGTACTGGACTGATAGGTGGCGAATGGATTCCAATACCGGTAAGCGCAAAGTCTGTTAAAGTTTTAAAATTGAAAAGGCAAGCGTCACTGTGAATTCTGTTGAACTACGAAAGGGCCAGCGAGGAAAAGGACAGATGAAAAGGCAACCTGCAGTGTGAACTCCGTTGAGCTACGAAAGGTCAGCGTGGAAAAGGACTTGGGTGTAGTAATCTTAGGTGAGGTAAAGCCTAGTATGCTAGCAGCAGTCACTTTGCGCTCCATATCTCTCAGCCTAGCGCGCGCAGAGTGTCGGAGGGCAAACATGCGCCCGTAGACGCTGCGTCACTTTGCGCTCCATATCTCTCAGCCTAGCGCGCGCTCAGTGTCGGAGGGCAAACATGCACCCGTAGACGCTCCGTCACATTGCGCTCCTTACCCCTCAGCCTAGCGCGCGCAGAGTGTCGGAGGGCAAACGTGCGCCCGGAGACGCTCCGTCACTTTGCGCTCCATATCTCTCAGCCCAGCGCGCGCAGAGTGTCGGAGGGCAATCAGTACGCAGAAGCCGTTAAGAGAAAAAAAAGAGGGGGGGGGGGCAAATTCTTGGATTCGTAGTCAGCACTTTTGAATTCAAGTTTCGGGAAATGGTGATCCTCGCTCATAACCAAGTCAGTGGTGCGTTCCCAATTTGAATATCGTGTTCAGTTTGGGGGTCACCCTCCCACAGACACAGGCAAGGTGGAGCTCTAGAGAGCACATAGGCGAGGGTACCAAAGATGACTCTCGACCATTGAAACAAATCCTGTGAGAACCGACCCAAACGAATCGAATCTGTGTTTACCTTGGGAAAAAGAGAAGGTTGAGAGGTGGTCCAATACAGGTGTTCAGAATCATTATAGGCTTCGATAACATCGAACCTAACGAGCTACTTAAGGACCTAACGAAGCACCTAAGGACCTAACGAAGTACTTGACCTAACGAGCTGCTTAATGACCTAACGAGCTACCTAAGGACCGAACGAGCTCCTTTAGGACCTAACGAAGTACCTAAGGACCTAACGAAGTACTTAAGGACCTAACGAGCTACTTAAGGACCTAACGAGTTATTTAAGGACCTAACGAACTACCTAAGGACCTAACGAGCTATTAAGGCCCTAACGAGCTGCTTAAGGATGAACAGATTCGTCTGATTTTCCTCGTAGTCAAACGTTTCACCTCGAATGAGGCTGAGCACGTATCCCTCATCATCATCAGGACCGTCAACAAATGGGACGATCTGCCAAATAGCGTAGTTGAAAGCAGTACCACAGTTAAGTTTTTACAAAATAGACTTCATGAATGTTTCGCTTCATTTGAAATTCACATAAACACACCAGTATAACGTTTTCATCGTCGTATATCACCTGACTTATATTTCTCTCCTGCGTCTCCCCTGATGATGTGATTATTACATGAAAGTGCACTTGGGTACTTGTGTTTCATTTTCCCCATGGACTCATAGGAATATATATATATATATATATATATATATATATATATATATATATATATATATATATATATCTTTCAAACTATTCGCCATTTCCCGCATTAGCAAGGTAGCGTTAAGAACAGAGGACTGGGCCTCTGAGGGAATATCCTCACCTGGCCCCCCTCTCTGCTCCTTCCCTTGGAAAACACACACATACACACACACACACACACACACACACACACACATATATATATATATATATATATATATATATATATATATATATATATATATTTTTTTTTTTTTTTTTTTTTTTTTTTATACTTTGTCGCTGTCTCCCGCGTTTGCGAGGTAGCGCAAGGAAACAGACGAAAGAAATGGCCCAACCCCCCCCCATACACATGTACATACACTCGTCCACACACGGAAATATACATACCTACACAGCTTTCCATGGTTTACCCCGGACGCTTCACATGCCTTGATTCAATCCACTGACAGCACGTCAACCCCTGTATACCACATCGCTCCAATTCACTCTATTCCTTGCCCTCCTTTCACCCTCCTGCATGTTCAGGCCCCGATCACACAAAATCCTTTTCACTCCATCTTTCCACCTCCAATTTGGTCTCCCTCTTCTCCTCGTTCCCTCCACCTCCGACACATATATCCTCTTGGTCAATCTTTCCTCACTCATTCTCTCCATGTGCCCAAACCATTTCAAAACACCCTCTTCTGCTCTCTCAATCACGCTCTTTTTATTTCCACACATCTCTCTTACCCTTACGTTACTTACTCGATCAAACCACCTCACACCACACATTGTCCTCAAACATCTCATTTCCAGCACATCCATCCTCCTGCGCACAACTCTATCCATAGCCCACGCCTCGCAACCATACAACATTGTTGGAACTACTATTCCTTCAAACATACCCATTTTTGCTTTCCGGGATAATGTTCTCGACTTCCACACATTTTTCAAGGCTCCCAAAATTTTCGCCCCCTCCCCCACCCTATGATCCACTTCCGCTTCCATGGTTCCATCCGCTGACAGATCCACTCCCAGATATCTAAAACACTTCACTTCCTCCAGTTTTTCACCATTCAAACTCACCTCCCAATTGACTTGACCCTCAACCCTACTGTACCTAATAACCTTGCTCTTATTCACATTTACTCTTAACTTTCTTCTTCCACACACTTTACCAAACTCCGTCACCAGCTTCTGCAGTTTCTCACATGAATCCGCCACCAGCGCTGTATCATCAGCGAACAACAACTGACTCACTTCCCAAGCTCTCTCATCCCCAACAGACTTCATACTTGCCCCTCTTTCCAAGACTCTTGCATTTACCTCCCTAACAACCCCATCCACAAACAAATTAAACAACCATGGAGACATCACACACCCCTGCCGCAAACCTACATTCACTGAGAACCAATCACTTTCCTCTCTTCCTACACGTACACATGCCTTACATCCTCGATAAAAACTTTTCACTGCTTCTAACAACTTGCCTCCCACACCATATATTCTTAATACCTTCCACAGAGCATCTCTATCAACTCTATCATATGCCTTCTCCAGATCCATAAATGCTACATACAAATCCATTTGCTTATATATATATATATATATATATATATATATATATATATATATATATATATATATATATATATATATATATATATATTCTTTCTTTCTTTCAAACTATTCGCCATTTCCCGCGTTAGCGAGGTAGCGTTAAGAACAGAGGACTGGGCCTTTGAGGGAATATCCTCACCTGGCCTCCTTCTCTGTTCCTTGTTTTGGAAAATTAAAAAAAAAAAAAAAAGCGAGGTAGCGTTAAGAACAGAGGACTGAGCCTTTGAGGGAATAAACTCACTTGGCCCCCTTCTCTGTTCCTTCTTTTGGAAAATTAAAAACGAGAGGGGAGGATTTCCAGCCCCCCGCTCCCTTCCCTTTTAGTCGCCTTCTACGACACGCAGGGAATACGTGAGAAGTATTCTTTCTCCCCTATCCCCAGGGATATATATATATATATATATATATATATATATATATATATATATATATATATATATATATATATATATATTGCATTGTCTGGCTTGTTGTGACAGAGCCCACAGCAAACAAGCCATCCCTGATCATGCAGTGCTGTGTGCATCATGACGCCGTCGCTGTGCATGTTTTTGCCCCTGCAGGTGGAGTGGGGGGGATGGGGGTTGGGGTAGCTGGTTGGTTGCTTGCTGCTGGGGGAGGCTTGTGGGGAAGGGGGAGAGAGAGAGAGAGAGGGGGGGACGGGGTTGGTGGGGTTTTGAGTGATTCCCCCTTCCCTCCCAGCCCTGTCGAGGGAGGGAGCCTCCTTCGGGAAATTTCCCCGGGGGTTCCAAACACCACACCACACACCACCCTCTCCTCCCTCCCTCCCCGAGTGTGTCAAGTGTGGGAACAGGAGGGAGGCCGGTCGCCCGGCGGCAAAGATGTGACACGTGGCCATCCAGGGTAGGAATGTGTGCAATGACGATGGGAAATATTTCACAACGTGCACACGTGTGTGTGTGTGTGTGTGTGTGTGTGTGTGTGTGTGTAGACCGACCTGGTTGCATGAGTTGATTGCCTGCTCTTGACGCCCGTGTTCGGGAGACCTCCCCCCCTCCCGAGACACCTCTCCCTCCTTCCTATATTCCAAACCCCTTCCTCGCAAAGCAGACAGACAGACAGACAGACAGACGGGCGGACGTACGGACAGGCGGCGGGAAATAATTGCGTCATACAAGAAGTATTATTAACAGTGGCCGACATATATATATATATATATATATATATATATATATATATATATATATATATATATATATATATATATATATATATATATATATATATATACCTGGGGATGGGGAGAAAGAATACTGCCCACGTTTTCCCTGCGTGTACGAGAAGGAGACTGAAAAGGGAGGGAGCAGGGGTCTGGAAATCCTCCCCTCCAGTATCTACTTTTCCAAAAGAAGGAACAGGGAAGGGGCCAAGTGAGGATATTCTGTCTTAGGGGGTCCTCTGTTCTTAACGCTACCTCACTAACGCGGGAAATGGCGAATATATATATATATATATATATATATATATATATATATATATATATATATATATATATATATATATATATATATATAAAATATAACGTAAAGTACACGACGGACAATGTTAACTGCGCGAAAGTGAAAGTTCATATGGAAAGTCCGAAGAAAATGTAAGTCCACATCCACTTCACAGAAAATGTGAGTCCACGTCCACTCCACAGAAAATGTGAGTCCACGTCCACTCTACAGAAAATGTGAGTCCACGTCCACTCCACAGAAAATGTGAGTCCACGTCCACTCCACAGAAAAT
Source organism: Panulirus ornatus (assembly GCF_036320965.1). Taxonomy (NCBI): domain Eukaryota; kingdom Metazoa; phylum Arthropoda; class Malacostraca; order Decapoda; family Palinuridae; genus Panulirus; species Panulirus ornatus. Next base: position 66,791,788 of record NC_092243.1, on the reverse strand, counting down.
GTGAGTCCTCTTCCACTCCACAGAAAATGTGAGTCCACGTCCACTCCACAGAAAATGTGAGTCCACGTCCACTCCACAGAAAATGTGAGTCCACGTCCATTCCACAGAAAATGTGAGCCCTCGTCCACTCCACAGAAAATGTGAGCCCTCGTCCACTCCACAGAAAATGTGAGTCAACGTCCACTCCCCAGATGATATATGAACACGTCCACTCCAGAGAAAGTGAGCAAGTCCACTCCACAGAAAATAGAAGTCCACGTCCACTCCACCGAAAACGTAAATCCACGTCCACTCTACAGAAAATATGAGGCCCCGTCCACTCCACAGAAAACGTAAATCCACCTCCACTCCACAGATAATATATAGCCACGTCCACTCCACAGAAAGTGTGTAAGTCCACTCCACAGAAAATATATAGCCACGTCCACTCCACAGAAAGTAAGTAAGTCCACTCCACAGAAAATGCAAGGCCACTTCCCATCCACAGATAATGTATATTCTTCGGCCACATTTTCATGGCTTATGAAATCCTGTCATACCTTTGCCTGGCAAGGTCGAGTGAGGGAACACACAGTCATGCAATAATATTAAGTCGGTCGTGACTTTAGAACCTTGATATAGAAATAGACATTTTGAGAAGGGTTGATCATCATAGCCCAGGACTGAACACATTGTTGTCAAGGTATAACGGGCGAATTTACAACCCTACTGATGAAATGTCAACCATTATTGTAAAGAAAAAAAAACTTTTTTCTCTCTACTTCGTTATTTCTAGCTAGCTAGATAGCTAGAGAGAGAGAGAGAGAGAGAGAGAGAGAGAGAGAGAGAGAGAGAGAGAGAGAGAGAGAGAGAGAGAGAGATTTGACCTAGCAATGATGGTCAGGCGAAAGACATGACGGTGATATGAAGCAGAAAGGATTAAGAGAGAGAGAGAGAGAGAGAGAGAGAGAGAGAGAGAGAGAGAGAGAGAGAGAGAGAGAGAGAGAGAGAGAGAGAGAGATCGTTCGTCTTGTTCCAGCTAAGCAATGTTGTGTGTGTGTGTGTGTGTGTGTGTGTGTGTGTGTGTGTGTGTAGGTTGGGGGGGGTAGCGGGTGACCTTGCCGTCTGATTCTGTCGCTGGCTCGAGCAGGAGGGAGGGAGGGAGGAGCTCTGGGTTCACTTACCCCCCCCCCCCCACCCCAAACCCCCCTACGTGTGGGAGCTACCCAGGACCGAGGTGACATCTACCGGGGTTTTAGAGTTGGGATTCGAACCCTGACTGACTGACCTCCCGACGGGGGAGATATAAAGATATCAGATATGTTTCTTAAATTGAATTTATTTGCGCTAGATTCATTATTACGGCTTGACGCAACTCCCGTGTTAAATGTCTCAAGACCTGGCAAGTGTGCCGTGTTAAGACAAACACTGTATATATATATATATATATATATATATATATATATATATATATATATATATATATATATATATATATATATATATATATACTTAGACGGTATGGGCAACTAAATGCCTTAATCAAGACCATCTGTTTAGTATATATATATATATATATATATATATATATGTGTGTGTGTGTGTGTGTGTGTGTGTGTGTGTTGGACATACAGATGGAGTATGTGGATTAAGGGAAAGAGAAGGAACAGGGTCTGGAACCCATTTAATCCTACCAGAAGATATGGAAAGCAAATGGTAAAGACAGATACAAAGATCTACCAAAAGACTACGATATATGAAGGAAACAGACGATTTGAATGAGCGACTGATGACACAGATGGGCAGTACAGTTAGGTTAGGTTATGGCACAGTGCTAAATATAAGTGAAGGTTACTGACTGCCCACCATCCATGGCGGTGTTTGTCTTGTCTGAGCCCCAGCGATAGCGAGGAAGGGAACCCCCGCCCTCCCTCGCCGTATTTGGGTAGTTGCTGGCAACGGCTGCTGGCGGTCCATTCCAGCGACTTCCGACGACACCGTTCCACGTTCCCTGACCCGTAAACACTAAACGCGCACACACACGACAGACACCATATGACGCCACACTTGCTATAACGATAAATGAGTTTTATTATTCTAGTTTCCCTTCGTTATTTATTATAATTTTATTTCCCTTTCGTTCTTTATGGGGATGTGATGAGAGAGAGGGGAGGGGGGTTTAGGTCGTGGCTTCTTCCGTAGGATTTTGAGAGATCGTCTTCCGCCGCGTCGGTTATCGTACTCACGGCGGGGGAAGTTGTTGTACCGGAGGAGTTCAGAAAGTCATTGTACTCAAGAGGGTCGTCATCGTACCCAGGGGTGAAGGTTAGTTGCATGGGTGGTTGTTTTTTTGGAAGGGGATCGTTCGAGGCCTACCAACTGCCAGGCTGTCATTAAAGCCGACAATATCAGATTTCTGCCACTTCTACTACATCCAACGACCGGATAACCTCTTAACAGTTTTCTTCGGGTGTTAAGGATGATTCTACGACCACATACGCTCTCAGTATGCGTATGATCCGTGTACACCGAAGGAAAATATAAGTTACCGTCTTAGGAGAATTATACATCACTGACTCGGTGAGAAGGTATCGTAATGGACGAAATGAATCATCGTACTCCGGGAAGAAGTTGTCGTATAGGAGAAAAGAAATTAATGGACATGTCATGATGGGCCTCGAAGATTATTAATTCCTGGAGTATCATGGGATCAGTTATGTTCACGCAAGAGTTAATCGTGTTCAGATGTTAATTATACTCATGATACTTTCCAGATGCCTCTGGCAGTATTGTACAGGAATAACCAGTTCCTCTCTCTCACGGAATAAAGTACTGAAATTGAAATTGATGCTCATGAGACACAAGCTGAGGAATTACTGTATATGGGATTAAAACCTCTTCCTAACTTTGTTTGCAGTACACCTGAGAGGTTTTGATACTATGAAATCACACTTGAGAGGTTTTGATAACATGAAAGTCTTTGTTGATCGCATTCAGTCGATGTTTATGTGTACTCAAAGGTTAGTACGTGTATGTGTTGAGAGGGTTAAGTCAGCCAATTTAGAGGGTTGTCATCGTACTCACAAGGTTGTCATCGTATTCACAAGGTTGTCATCGTACTCTCAAGGTATTCACTGTACTCACAAGATTGTCACTACACTCACAAGGTTGTCATCGTACTCACAAGGTTGTCATCATACTCACAAGGTTGTCACCGTATTCACAAGGTTGTGTCATAGTACTCACAAGGTTGTTACTGTACTCACAGGATAGTCATCGTACTCACAAGGTTGTTACTGTACTCACAGGGTTGTCATCGTACTCACAAGATTGTCACTGTACTCACAAGGTTGTTACTGTGCTCACAAGGTTATCCAGGGGCCTGGAAGGGTTGGATTACGGTACCCAAAGCACTGGATTGGTGAGCAATGGGTTGAGTCGTGATAAAGGAAGGGTGAAATCGTTGGTCGTCAAAAGGTTGATTTTTTGGGTATTTTCTATCTTTTTGTCCTAGTGCTCAAAGGGTTGGAGTCATGGTGCCCTAAGGGGGGGAGGGGAGGGGGTCATAAGCTGTTGGCGTTGAAGGGGTTAAGTCATCGCACTGGAAGGGGTTAAGTCATCGCACTGGAAGAGTTAAGTCATCTCACTGGAAGGGTTAAGTCATCGTACTGGAAGGGTTAAGTCATCGCACTGGAAGGGTTAAGTTATCGTACTGGAAGGGTTAAGTCATCGTACTGGAAGGGTTAAGTCATCGTACTGGAAGGGTTAAGTCATCGTACTGGAAGGGTTAAGTCATCGTACTGGAAGGGTTAAGTCATCGTACTGGAAGGGGTTAAGTCATCGCACTGGAAGAGTTAAGTCATCTCACTGGAAGGGTTAAGTCATCGCACTGGAAGGGTTAAGTCATCGCACTGGAAAAGTTAAGTCATCTCACTGGAAGGGTTAAGTCATCGTACTGGAAGGGTTAAGTTATCGTAGTAGAAGGGTTAAGTTATCGTACTGGAAGGGTTAAGTTATCGTACTGGAAGGGTTAAGTCATTACGAGCGTTGGAGCTGCTAAGGAAAATGAAATCTTGGTTATGTAAAGGAGGCATCGCCATCCAGCTGCTGGACGCTGATGAGAGAGAGAGAGAGAGAGAGAGAGAGAGAGAGAGAGAGAGAGAGAGAGAGAGAGAGAGAGTACCTCACACCAAGTAACCCCGTGCACCAGTCTTCACACCCCAGTGCACCCTTCCCCAGAGAGAGTACCTCACACCAAGTAACCCCGTGCACCAGTCTTCACACCCCAGTGCACCCTTCCCCTCCCCTCCTGCCGTGCTCCTCACCCCAGTACACCCTGCCAAGGTCCTTACCTTAGTACCCCACCTGCTCCAGTCCTCCTACCCAGTACTCCCCCCTTGCAAAAGTACTCACCCCAGTACCCACCTGCCACAGTTCTCACCCCAATACCCACCTGCCACAGTTCTCACCCCAGTACCCCCCCCTGCCACAGTCCTCACCCCAGTACCCAAGCTCTCCCCCAGAACATTTCCCCAGAGATAACCACCTCCCTCCAGCCCCCCCTCAGCAGGCCCAGCAGACAACCCCCCCGCCCCCCCTACCCTTTTCAGGCTTCCCCTCAGCACCTCTCAAAATCGAGCTCTTCCCCCTGGCAGGCCTCCCCCTGCTGGTGGCCGCCCCGTGTGGCCAGCCAGGGTCAGGGGGTCCGTGGCCCTCCGTCCGTCCGTGGCTCGGGAGGGGGTGGGTCCCCCCCGGGTGGGTCCCCCCCTCCCCCCCGCTGGCCTGAGTAACCTACCCACATTTCTCTCTCCCTCCCCCCCTCCGCCCCCCTCCCATCTATTGCGAAGGCGCGGGAGGCAAGAAAGAAATAGAAAAAAAAACCCCGTCAGTCGTTAGAGAAACTGGTGTATCCTATGGTAAATTAGCAGTTCATGTGTGGTTGCTTATTCTACGTACGGATCCGTCTGGTTTTTTTCTGTCTTTTCTTTCTTTTCTTCGCTATAGCTCTCTCTCTCTCTCTCTCTCTACGTACGACAGTGACGTGGGCTGGTGTATAACGAAGCCACGATCAATGCAGAACACATCCTCACATCCTACACGACCCCACCCACCCCCACCTACACATGGAGCACACCCAGCCCCCAGAGTAACTACATGGTCATCTTCCCTTCTCACAAGCAGCACACAAACACAAACGTGCTCACGAAACACTACTCAAAACACTTGACCGCAAACCACACTACATACACCCCTGATCACTACACCCCCGGTCACTACACCTCTGGTCACTACACCCCTGGTCACTACACCCCCGGTCACTACACCCCTAGTCACTACACCCATCAGAAACCCCCGATCATTACACCCATCAGAATCCCCCGATCACTACACCCACAGAAACCTCCGATCAATACACCCATCAGAAACCCCCGATCACTACACCCACAGAAACCCCCGATCAATACACCCATCAGAATCCCCCGATCACTACACCCATCAGAAACCCCCGGTCACTACACCCACAGAAACCTCCGGTCACTACACCCATCAGAAACCCCTGATCACTACACCCATCAGAAACCCCTGATCACTACACCCACAGAAACCTCCGATCAATACACCCACAGAAACCTCCGATCAATACACCCACAGAAACCTCCGATCACTACACCCATCAGAAACCCCCGATTAATACACCCATCAGAAACCCCCGATCAATACACCCACAGAAACCTCCGATCACTACACCCTTCAGAAACCCCCGGTCACTACACCCATCAGAATCCCCCGATCACTACGCCCATCAGACCCCCGATCAATACACCCATCAGAAACCCCCGGTCACTACGCCCATCAGAGACCCCCGATCAATACACCCACAGAAACCTCCGATCAATACACCCATCAGAAACCCCCGATCACTACACCCATCAGAAACCTACACAATACATCCACTCTCAGGCCACAGTGGTCGTCCACCCACCCACCCACCCGCCCGTCATGGCGCCAGACGACGTAATGAAAAGCAAGTAACTGGCCATGACGGCCGTGGAGGCAGGCCAGCCTTACGCTGGCAAAAACCCCTCCTCCCGCCTCAGTACTTGCGTAACACCGTTCGACCAAACTCGGCGTCGTGTGAATGATCTTGGACGCCCTGGGGCATACAAATATTCTTATCATCCCCAATTTTTGGCAAATCTTTGCAAAATATATATATATATATATATATATATATATATATATATATATATATATATATATATATATATTCCTAAGAGTCCACGGGGAAAATGTAACACGATAAGTTCCCAAGTGCACTTTCGTGTAATAATCACATCATCAGGGGAGACACAAGAAAGAAATATAACAGTCAGTTGATATACAATAAGAGACGTAGCTAGGACGCCATTTGGTAAACAAATGATTGTCCGATCACTTGTTTACCAAATGGCGTCCTAGCTACGTCTCTTCGTTGTATATCAACTGACTGGTATATTTCTCTCTTGCGTCTCCCCTGATGTGATTATATATATATATATATATATATATATATATATATAGCGTGTAATACAGTAGATGTTTCTAAATATAACTATACGAGATGAACACATATCCGAGTTTCTGGTTATGTTTACATTACAATTGAATCCTAAAAGCAATAATGAGGACGAAAGTTAAATCTTATTATTTATTTTCAGTCCCCCTCTCCTCCCTTCCCCTTCCACAGGACTGTCAGTCATTGGGATAATTAAGAGAACATATAATTACCTCATTTTCAGGATCCCCTTATCAACCCCGCCTCTACCCCAGGCTATCGCTTCCTGAGATTTTCTCCCCTTCATTCGAGTGTGTGCCTCCCACCCACCCCTGGCTATACAACACAATCCCAGACTCCTGGAAACTTGCCAACGCAATACCTTATCCGGAAACATTCCAAGCAGTCCAATTCCCCTTCCCCTCACCGTCCTGTACATCACTACTGTCATCAACACCCAACTCCCTCCCACCAAAGGATTAGAAAAAAACAAAAATGATCCACAACAGATTGGACGAAAGTGTTCCACTCTTACCCACAGAAGAGCGGCTTTAGACCCGATCATTCCGCTGCTCACACTGCACACGGGCCCCCACACCGCACATTGAGCCCCCTTCCCGCACACTACTAGTGGCAACACACGTTATCAACAAAGCGTTTGATCCCGTCCTCCGACACATCCTCACACAGGAGGCACTTGACACCACCCTACTTAAAGAAGTGGCAAAAAGTGGCTGACCAACTTCACAGCTAGGCCGCTGAGCCAGAGGCATTGGCAAAAACTTCTCCAAACGTTTCACACTCTGTAATGGTTTCTCCCTCTGCACTTTCCTGTTATGTGAACGTCCTCTCTCTCTCTCTCTCTCTCTCTCTCTCTCTCTCTCTCTCTCTCTCTCTCTCTCTCTCTCTCTCTATCTCTCTCTCTCTCTCTCTCTATCTATCTATCTATCTATCTATCTATTTATCTATCTCTACCAATTTATCTATCTATCTATCTATCTATCTATCTATCTATATATATATATATATATATATATATATATATATATATATATATATATATATATATATATATATATATATATATATATCCCTCATTCACTAATACCTGATCCCATGTATCACAAATTGCTAACGCGCTCCCTCACCTCCTCGCAAAACACACTCGCCTCTCTTCCTCATTCCTCTCGTGTCCAGGCTCATAAGCACACTAGCAGTCGCCCACCTCTGGTAATCCACTTTCATTTACACCCATATCAGTCTGGGGTCCACCACTTCCTTGTATAATATATGTGTATAAGTCAGCCCCAGACTGACGTGGGTAAAAATGAAAGTGGTTTATGAGAGATGGCAGTGTTTGAGCGCTTGGACACGAGAGGAATCTTCCTGACTTTCTATACGATTTCCATAACTGCCCTCACTGCTGTGGGGAAGTAGCGTCGGGAAACAAACGAACAATGGCTTCATATAATTTCCATAACTGCCCTCACTGCTGTGGGGGAAGTAGCGTCAGGAAACAAACGAACAATGGCTTCATACGATTTCCATAACTGCCCTCACTGCTGTGGGGAAGTAGCGTCAGGAAACAAGAGAATGATGGCCTCATTTGCTAACACGAGCTCCTGAGCTGTCATACGTAACGTATGGAAACCGGACCCCTCCATGTACACAGGCAAGCCCCACTACTTGATGGTTCTACCCTAATTGCTTCAAAAGCCCGGGTTTAGCCCATTTACATCAAGTCATCGCCCCCCATATTACACATCGCTCCAGTTCTTTTTCATTACATTCCTTATCGCCCTTTCGCCACTCAACGCCTCCCCCACACTCCTCCACAGTCTCCACACACACACACACACACACCCTCCCATCCCACTTGCTCCCGACAGTTGATGGTTCGTTAGGAGGGTCAGAATGAAGGGGGGTTGGTTTCGGGAAGTGAAAGACGAGAATGTCCAGATGCACAATGTAGTATGACTGAGATCTGTGGACGGTTGCTGGAGTCTTCAGTTCCTTATGTATAGACCCCCACAACATCCTAGGGGTGTGTGTGTGTGTGTGTGTGGGTGGGTGGGTGGGTGGGTGTAATGCTGTTGTTGCACATTGGTTTAGGGAGGAATATAACTTAAGCTAAGCATTGTTCGCTGTGTACATCGGTGGCTGGCTGGAGAGCCTCTCTCTCTCTCTCTCTCTCTCTCTCTCTCTCTCTCTCTCTCTCTCTCTCTCTCTCTCTCTCTCTCTCTCTCTGGGCTTCCAGTCCCCCCCCCCTCCTACCCCGTGGGAAGAAAGTGTGTTCCATACTTAGTGATGCTGTCGAGGTCTGAATTAATCCTGTGGTTTGTGTGTGTGTGTGTGTGTGTGTGTGTGTGTGTGTGTGTGTGTGTGTGTGTCACCGTTAACTCCCACTATCTGCCAATGAGGTCTTTTTCCTCCTCCTCCTCCTCCTCCCTCCCTCCCCTCATAATCGTGGACTGATTGCTTCTCTCTCAAAGTCGATGGTGTTGTTCTTGTGTATGTGAGGTGTTGGGGGGGAGGGGGGGAGACTGTTCACCTGTAACGACTCGTAGCGCCTTACTCTATACCTCCTCCCTCCCACGTGAGCTGGTGTGTGTGTGTGTGTGTGTGTGTGTGTGTGTGTGTGTGTGTGTGTCCCCAGGCCTATAGAGCTGGGGGGCAGTGTGACCTCTCGTGTGGGGCTTTGGTCATCCTGTTATCAATGGCCTCGCAAGTGTGAGTGTGTGACCCCCAGGGGGGAATGGTCACAACAGTTCTTCTGGCGTGGTCACCCCCTACGGCCATGTCCTCCCATCCCGGGGTATTCCTCATGCCTGACTTTATACGTTGGTCTGTGTTCACATCTCAGTCCTCCTCGGTGCTGTCCAGTGTGGACGTCGGTCCGTATGCGCACCGTTGCGTCTCGTGTGTCGTCTTACACAGTTATGTGGGTGGTGTGCGTGTGTGTGTGTACATGTGTGTGTGTGTGTGGGTGGTGTGCGTGTGTGTGTGTACGTGTGTGTGTGTGTGTGTGTGTGTGTGTGTGTGGGAGGGGGGGTGGAAGATAGCCATATATATATACCCACAGTGGCTCGCCTCAGCCCCCATATATATAACTCCACAGTAGTGGCTCGCCTCAGCCTCCATATATATATCTCCACAGTAGTGGCTCGCCTCAGCCTCCATATATACCTCCACAGTGGCTCGCCTCAGCCCCCATATATACCTCCACAGTGGCTCGCCTCAGGCTCCATATATATACCTCCACAGTGGCTCGCCTCAGGCTCCATATATATACCTCCACAGTGGCTCGCCTCAGCCCCCATATATACCTCCACAGTGGCTCGCCTCAATCCCCATATATATACCTCCACAGTGGCTTGCCTCAGCCCCCATATATACCTCCACAGTGGCTCGCCTCAGCCCCCATATATACCTCCACAGTGGCTCGCCTCAGTCCCCATATATATACCTCCACAGTGGCTTGCCTCAGCCCCCATATATACCTCCACAGTGGCTCGCCTCAGCCCCCATATATATACCTCCACAGTGGCTTGCCTCAGCCCTCATATATACCTCCACAGTGGCTCGCCTCAGCCCCCATATATATACCTCCACAGTGGCTCGCCTCAGCCCCCATATATACCTCCACAGTGGCTCGCCTCAGTCCCCATATATATACCTCCACAGTGGCTCGCCTCAGACTCAGACGCCACGGACCCATCCATCACCACCACGTACACCGCTCCACCACCACCACCACCTCCTCCTCTCCTCTCCCTCCATCCCCATTTAAACTGACACATTCACAACATCCTGCCTCACTCTCCCTACTGACCTCACTACCCTACATTTCTCCACACACACACACACACACACACACACACACACACACACACACACACACACACACACACACACACACACACACACACACACAAGCACGCACAGAGGGGTGACCTGATAACAACAGCTTTTAACGTTGCTAAATCAGCTGGAGGGGTGGAGGGTGAGGGGTGAGAGTCAAACATTTCTACACGAAGTACAGGGACCAGAGTTGTACGGCACCAAGCTCCGTGGCCACCGAAGGCTCCTGAGGAAGGAGTGAGGGTGGTAGTTCAGTGTGAGGCTGGAGGGTGAGTGGGTATAGAGGCTCCTGAGGAAGGAGTGAGGGTGGAAGTTCAGTGTGAGGCTGGAGGGTGAGTGGGTGTAGAGGCTCCTGAGGAAGGAGGAGTGAGGGTAGTTCAGTGTGAGGCTGGAGGGTGGGTGGGTGTAGAGGCTCCTAAGGAAGGAGGAGTGAGGGTAGTTCAGTGTGAGGGTGGAGAGGCTCCTGAGGAAGGAGTGAGGGTGGTAGTTCAGTGTGAGGCTGGAGGGTGAGGGTGGAGAGGCTCCTGAGGAAGGAGTGAGGGTGGTAGTGCAGGGTGAGGCTGGAGGGTGAGGGTGTAGAGGCTCCTGAGGAAGGAGTGAGGGTGGTAGTACAGTGTGAGGCTGGAGGGTGAGTGGGTGTAGAGGCTCCTGAGGAAGGAGTGAGGGTGGTAGTACAGGGTGAGGCTGGAGGGTGAGGGTGGAGAGGCTCCTGAGGAAGGAGTGAGGGTGGTAGTTCAGTGTGAGGCTGGAAGGTGAGAGGGTGGGGGTGTGTGTGGGTGTGGCTGTGGTGTTAACATGGAGACGGCAAACTCGTATAGAGATGTAGTTGTGGTGTTGATGTTACGGTGTATGTACGTACAGGAGACCTGGTGGTGGGGGTGTCCCCACGTGTGTACACTCCTCTTCTCGTAGTAGGCAAATAGGTAGTTACGAATGGAGAATTACACACACACACACACACACACACACACACACACACACACACACACACACACTCACACCAACCACTGGTGGAGTGGCTAACTTTACTGACTACGAATCATGAGTCATGGTTTCGAGTCCCGGGCACGGCAGATGGCCAACACTCAACCCAGGTGTTCATCCCCCCCCCCCCCCCCCTCGGGGGCCTGATCGAGAAAATGGGTACCAGGCTTACTCTGTGTGTGTGTGTGTGTGTGTGTGTGTGTGTGTGTGTGTACTCACATACAGGTATAAGGACATGGTATATACCAGGTTAAGAGAACAGACAACGCTGGTTACACACCAGTGTACACCTCTCTCTCTCTCTCTCTCTCTCTCTCTCTCTCTCTCTCTCTCTCTCTCTCTCTCTCTCTGTCTATCTATCTATCTATCTATCTATCTGTCTCTATCTACCTCCCCCGCACCACACAAGCCCGCTCATGGTCGTAGTGTTGGGCACAACACCGCGTGATGTGTTGCAGTGTTGTGTTGTGTTGTGAGGAGGATGAAGGGCGTGTTGACCCGCCCATCCGGTCAGCTGTATCTGTGGGTGACGCTGCTGGACACTGCAGGCGACCCCATTCCTACAACCCTGAGTTGACCTCCTTCTGTGTGACTGTATGAACGATGTAGTATATCTTGTGTTCCAGTTATTGTATGAACGATGTAGTATATCTTGTGTTCCAGTTATTGTATGAACGATGTAGTATATCTTGTGTTCCAGTTATTGTATGAACGATGTAGTATATCTTGTATTCCAGTTACTGTATGAACGATGTAGTATATCTTGTGTTCCAGTTATTGTATGAACGATGTAGTATACCTTGTATTCCTGTTATTGTATGAACGATGTAGTATATCTTGTATTCCAGTTATTGTATGAACGATGTAGTATACCTTGTATTCCTGTTATTGTATGAACGATGTAGTATATCTTGTATTCCTGTTATTGTATGAACCCTGTAGTATACCATACGGTAACAC
>NC_092243.1:66586969-66776969 GCF_036320965.1 Panulirus ornatus | reverse complement strand
ACCAGTCTCTTGCTCAGCATCGGGTTGATCCATCTTTCAAAGAACTATATTGCAATTCAACACCACCGTGCTGGGATACGAAACATGAAAAATCGTGATCAAGTCACCCCCTTAAACCTTCTCTCTTCCCTGGCGTGTAAGTTGATGGCTTCCTCCAACCTGGTGGTGGCGCCGCTACCTTCCCCGCCTGGGATGCGAACAAACAAGAGGAGGAAGGAGTGACAAAGCGACCCCCATCCATCCTTCCTCCCCACCTCCCGCCTTCCTCAACAATTATTCAACTGTTCCTCAAGGAACCCCACTCCACCCCACCCCAAGCCGCTGCTGTCACTCCCCCCCCTGCTTGTAACATCTCAATTCTGGCGGGAAAAGTTAGTTGGCGTCGCTGCGTCTACAGGCAATCTCAGACGGTCAACAACCGACCGACGCGACCGACAGCGACAAAAAAAAAAAAAAAAAAAAAAAAAAAAAATATATATATATATATATATATATATATATATATATATATATATATATATATATATATATATATATATATATATATATCCTTTCAGGAGGGTGAAAGGAGGGCAAGGAATAGAGTGAATTGGATCGATGTGGTATACCGGGGTTGACGTGCTGTCAGTGGATTGAATCAGGGCATGTGAAGCGTCTGGGGTAAACCATGGAAAGCTGTGTAGGTATGTATATTTGCTTGTGTGGACGTAGGTATATACATGTGTATGGGGGTGAGTTGGGCCATTTCTTTCGTCTGTTTCCTTGCGCTACCTCGCAAACGCGGGAGACAGCGACAAAGCAAAAAAAAAAAAAAAAAAAAAAAAAATATATATATATATATATATATATATATATATATATATATATATATATATATATATATATACATAAATCATTTAACTTGACCCTGTAATGGTCGTGCTTTACGTGTATATAGATTGGATGGATGGGGGGGTCATGTCAAGCATGGTGTTCAAGGCTGGTGTGGCTCGTGTGTTCAAGGGTCGCGTCACATTGTGGTCAGTGTGTTATGCAAATGTTTGACTGCAACATATCCTGGTACGTTAGGTGAAGGACCACTCTCCCTCACCCACTCCCACATCCTCCACTCTTGAACACACACACACACACAAACACACACACACACACACACCCTCACACCTGACTATAACCTGTATCATAACTTCTTTCATTACTCTATCACTATCCTCTGTTCAACATAACCATTCCCTTTGTCCACCTCCCTCTTACGCCCTCCCCTAACTACCAATTGATATATATATATATATATATATATATATATATATATATATATATATATATATATATATATATATATATATATATATATATATATATAACAAATAACTTTGCCACTTACGCATAACTCTGTTAATCACATTAGCCCAAGGTTTTTTTTCCCCCCAGAATCAAAGACTATAAATCTAACTTAAGATTTAAAGAATGGAAATACAGCCTATTATTTCTTTTCTTTTTACGAACAGCAGCTTAATAAACACTACAATTGTGATGACAGAGAATGCCTTCGTGCGCCACGGTTGACAGAGAATGCCTTCGTGCGCCGCGGAGGATAAAAAATGTTTTATTTTTCCCAGTTGTATTTTTCCCCCCCACAAACTTTACCGTCGTTTTCCTAGTCGCAGACGAACTTGCCACAGTCGCTTCGCCAGACCAGCGAAGGTCGTCATGCGCTCACGTTTCAATGGGTCAAAGTTGTTATTTTCGGAAGCCACCGATGGACGGGGTAACATCACTGTATTGGTGTCAGATCAATATAACCTTGATAACATAACCGAGACGCATCTATTGATACAATATAAAGGGGATCCTATTACTGGAATTATGTTGGTACTGCTGAATATGATCATTCCTAAACAAAGGTGGCATTTGTATTGAACCTTTGAACATGATATGCTCCTAGAGCACTTTTCTTTATGAAAGGCTGGCCTTTGATTTCGCCCTCAAAAGCCAAACCTAAGGGTGTATAAGACGCCGACAGTCGATAAGCCTAAAACCCAAATAATTAACCAGTCAGCCCTGCTCTTTTTTTATTAAAAGCCTCACAAAGGTTGCGTAAGATTTTTTTTTAAGCAGTCTTTTCCTATTTCATCAACTGGTAAACTCGGTTTGGCTGTTGATGAGACAATGTCTTTCAAGATCAAATCGTAATCGCCAATATAACATATGCATTTTCTTATCTGGGGATCGGATATCAAGCCTACTACTGATTCAGAGCTTAACTCTCTACGAAAATATAGAGGGTTGGATATGGTTCCATGCGGTTCGCACGCCAGTCGGTAAAAAGAAGAGAATCAGTATTGCGGTCGGGATCGTATTCCACAATCTAATTTAAATAAACATTTAGGGGAAAAAAAATCTAAGCTAGGATAAGCTAAGTAGGTTGTTCCCCCTAACTAGGTTAGGGTATTCCTTCAAGCTACGCTAGGTTATTCTTCCATGCTAGGCTAGGTTACTCCTCCAAGCTAGGCCAGGTTATTCTACCAAGCTAGGCTAGGTAAGGTTATTCCCGTATCAGGATTGTGACATGTTTTGTGCCAGCAAGTTCTCGGGTTTGACTTGTAACTTTTAAAAGGTGACACATTTATATTAAGAGCAAACATACTTTATTACGTCATATAGTTCATCACGGAGAGTAAGCTTCTTTTTTTTTCTAGCATTATGATGACCTTTAGGAAACGTAGGGGAGGAAAAAATAATGTACTTTCGGGTTTGCTATTTGGTGGATAGGTTAAGGTTGGCTCCCTTGTGGCCTCTAGTCTTAATGGGGCAACTTACATGATGCGAGGAGTGTCGTACAGTGGTAAGTGCTCTGGTTACAATGTCAAGGGTCGGCAAGTGATGGCAAAACATGGTCAAAGAGTGTAATAGTCGTTAAACGTAACGGAAAGAAGGGTGTTGTAAAACAGTGGCCTAGTATTGTAGAGAGTAACTGAATAGTTTGGTCTACGGAATTGAAAGGGTAGTTAAAGAAAAATGTGATCTAATAGTCTTGAACTATAAAAATGTGGTCTACCTTCTTTAAAGCGTATTAAAGAAAGTAGTGTGGCAGAGCGTCAATGAAACGTTTTGGGTCAGTGATGAAGCGTAATAGTGAAAGGGCGGTTTGATGTTTTAAAAGTTATATAAAAAAAAAAACCTGGCTTGTGATTGTGAAATAGTTAATCGGTGAATGTTGAAAAGAGCCTTGTAGCGTCGTCAGAAATTGGTCGTGTAGTGATGGTAAAATGTACTTAAAAGAGAGAGAAAAAAGTTTGATTGTTAAACGCGGTGAAGAGAGGTACACTTTTACCTTCGGGGAATTTTGTTAATCATGTCAAATCTGTTAGTAAATAATAGGGACAAATAATTTTCTTTACATCGTGAGTAGATTGAATGGCTTTTGAAAAGAAGACGGTGTGCTGCTTAAATTTCCCGCGCACTTCATGTAAATGCGATAAAATCTCGTTTTCTACGAGTTTAAAACCGTTTTAATATTTTCTTTGTTCCTATATATTATGACATGTAGAATCGCGTAATTTTCGTCTGTGAAGTTTTCCTCTAAATAATTTCTCTAATATGTCTTTTCACTCCAGTGCGAATGAAAAAAAAATTCCAAACCACATTTTTTATCAAACGCTGTTTATCTTGGTTTACATATATATTTCTTTTCAAAATAAACTATTGTTAGAACACATGCAAGAGTATCTTCTTATAAACCTAACTAGAAAAAGGTTCAGAAAATGTATACTGCACGTACTTGGCCAACTGCTACTTGATACATGCCATCGTACCCTATAACCACCGTATTTTGTCCACCAACACGCTATTTTCTGTGTGTGTGTGTGTGTATATATATATATATATATATATATATATATATATATATATATATATATATATATACAGTATTTCATGCACAACACAAACTGTTTTCTGTATAATATTTCTCTAGCACAACACAAACTGTTTTCTATTTAATATTTCTCTAGCACAACAATCATATCTTTTACATATGAAGATGATATGTATGTTCAATTATTTATGCATTTCTGTGGCATTTTTGTCACTAAAAACGCGTCACCAGGTTTCCACTTGCAAAAACCAGCGAAAGACTGTGAGGAGAGCCACGCCTGTGCCTCCGTAACCTCATGGCCAATGAACATTTAAAGATGGCTGTGTAATTTTTATATTTCAGCTAATCACAGCTCTAGATTCCTACGGTAGAAGATGAGATTCAGAGGAATGAAAGCCAATGACAAAGATACTATTCCAAAACCTAACTTAAGAAACATTTAAGGAACAGGATCCCAATTGCGCTCTGCGGAACTAAAAGCATTAAAAAAAAAAAACATGATATAACTGTTCAATAAAGAAACGAAAAATCCATTACATGTGAGAATATGATGAATTCCACCCGTCAACAACCTAAGTGAACCTTCGATACAGGAAGGGCTCAATACCAGAGGAAAATTATTAGATTAAAGGAATGTCGTAAAAACATAACAAATATACATCTGACATGACCTAGTATACCATAAAGTGAACGAATGTAAATAATCGATTTGATTAGACCTAAAGCCATCTTGTCTGATTGGAGTTAATGAATGTCTCTTAATTGATCACTTTCCACCGAGCAGTTTCACACCGTTTAACCTTCGGGTGTCGTGTAATGACACACTAACCACTTCGTTCAATGATACCATTCATTTCATGACATAAAACATGGCGCAGTGATTATTTTGCAGGGCAGTCGTCGCCGGTATGTCAAATACAGTTTTGCAGACTCGTTTATGCTTTATTTCTACTCTACTAATGAGTTCAACGACTTTAAGAGCTCTTACAAAAAATCTGATGCATGAACTGATTGATTTTTATTTTATGAAGTCTACCGACTTCGCGGGAAAGCTCATCCACCTCGCCATCTTGAAGTGTAGCAAAGTTTAGGGTTGAAAGTCAAGACTGATTATCCCTTCAGAAAACCCCACACAGAGGGGCAGCCCCATGGTCCTAAGACTGTGGCTTACCTCAACGTAACTCAGAGATGACGGAAGGGGAAATAAACTGTCCCAAAGCAACTTGTCAGCAAAACAATGACTGACGCACCGGTGCTGACTGGTCGGCAAAATAACCACTACGTTAGCATTATTCCGCATGCGAGATCATGAAAACACCCAAACAGTACAACGATCCGATTATGTTAGTGATGGTTTTATAATAAAGCGCTCGATATCTGAAGCAGGTCATCTTATAACATAGTAGTGGGGTAATTCCCGACGAGGCCCTTCCATCTCCCCAGTAACAAAAAAAAAAAAAAGAAAAAACTAGGCCCTCAGACTTTTTTGTAAAAAAAAAAAAAAAAAGTAATATTCCTTGTGAGTTTTCTGTCATCATGATAGCTATTGTTCATCCCAACGCACATAAATGCGCCCATCTGAAAAGTTGAGCCATGAGTGAAAATTCCAGAAAATATGCCCTGAATACGTTGATCAAACATCGCTTCCCGACCTCCCATTTCAATTTATCTAATGCCGTTTAGCGGCAAAATAATCGATGTCTAATGTTAATGGCGTTTTCGTACGGGGTTGGTACCGGTTTGGAAGGGGAGGGGAGGAAGGGGAAAAACGGGATCTGATATGTGTGTAATGAAGATGGACCATAGTATATAGGATGATGTGAAGTTCAGTTAAAGCTAATTACAGACACCATAGGGTTATGAACATTTTCCTCTTCCATAAGGCTGGAATCCATATATGTGCCTTACCTAACACCACCATGTTAACATGTAGTTATATTTTACGCATAAACATGAAACAAAATGGTAGGAGACCATCAACGTAAAGTTGTCGTTCAAGACACGTACATACATACATACATTCACACATTAATGTTATGTAAACACAATGCATCATGCAGTTAAGTCTTTATCGAACAATAGCCTCCATTCATGACATCCTATTGGAAGATCATAAAGCAATTTACGGAATATGAACGCGATGATAACAGCTTGATGTAGCTTCACTTCTATCCATCGATGGCTTTTTATTCTTTTCCTTTATTACAGCGTCATGCATACGGCAGAGTTAATGGTTATTTAATAATAATAATAAAGGTTATGATATAACGTATTATCACTGTTAACATTTTATCATTTGCTTAATCAGGGCATATGCAATGGTCAAGTTAAACCATGGAGCTGTGGGGAGGGCTAGGCTATGGGCCCCTTGTTTGAATGCATTTTACGCAACAGTAAGGGCCTGGGTGTGTGCAAATGAGTCCATTGTTCCTTTGTTCCTGATGCTACCTCGCTAGAGCGGGAGAGACAGTTAGATATAGAATATACATTCATGATCATCGTTTAAGATTATGTCATCCCAGTTATCTTTTGTGATAGGAATCCTCGAAAGCTAAAAATTATTTTCCATTTTTGAAGTTATTTCGGTTACAAAAAACTACAGCTGACATAACCCAACATTAGTTAGGTTACGTTTGGATTTGGTTGGTTACTTTTCTAATTAATTAGAATTAGTTTGCATTCGTTTGTCGTGACAGAAAAATCATCCATAAAAAAAGAAATAAACCAAGAACCTGTTATCAGGTAATATCCTGTTAATAGATCTTGTGCTCAATCATGCCCCTTGCTCCACAATGTTGCTATAAATCTTGTAGCTCAATCATGCCCCTTTACTCCACAATGTTGCTATATAAACTTGTAGCTCAGTCATGCCCCTTTACTCCACAATGTTGCTGTAAGACTAAGTAGCGCTACGATAAATTTTAGATTCATATTTGTATTCTTGAAGAAAAAAAGAGTAACGTCGGTAAATCCTGTGTAATGTATTACTAGGAATCGGATCAGTAAACTTGTAGAATGTTACAGTTTCTCTGTATCTGCCCATTTTTCTGTTCTATAAAAGTTTTTATAGTTCCCTTTAAAAAAAAAAATTCTTATAGAAGCCTTCAAATTATGGTTAATCAGTTTGCATGATATTTCTGGGACAGTGTGTTTCCCGTAATGAACATATGTGCTCTTTATAAAGTAAAAATCACATCACGATATATCATCAAAGTATATGTTACTGTTGGTCTATGAATATTTCTTAACCAGTATTTACGCTCAGACAAAAGCTATTCCACGCATCTGCCTTACAATATATATACTGGATTATGAGTTTTAAAAATCACTTAGATTATTCATCTCTATAATTCGTTTTTATTCCGCATCCAAAACTTTCCTGAACAAAAAGACGATTCACATTTAGTCAGAGAAGTCATTACGATACGTAGCGAGGATACGTGAAGGATCACAGAAGGTATAATCAAGATATCTAGGAAGCAGCAGTAATAGCCCAGAATATGTTGGAACCAGTGTGGTGTATGGTACATGGAAAGAGGTAAGAATTACGGTATGTCCGAAGCAGTATGGCTTGAACTGTATGTATCCGATGAATCAAAGTTATACGAGACACATAAAAGGATATAAACCATGTATAGAAAGTACACAGTGTATTCCATGATAATGTGGAGAGCAGTACTGACCAAGGCATGTACTGCGAGACGTAGGCCCATGGAAACGTGGGGAGCGATATGGTCTGGGGCATGCAAGAGGTGGTGGATCTAACCTAATTATATGGCGAGCGTTTCCATCCAGGAAGCTGGATGGTCCGGCCGGCGTACTCGGCGGGGCGGTATGGCCGCCACCCATAGCAGGAGTTGTCAAGGAGGTTCTGTTTGAAGACCTTGTCCGGCTGACATTTAGTTTCAGTCCCGGTTTGTATTTGTAGAGAGAGAGAAAAAAAAAAAGGGGGGGTGTACTGTCCGTGATATATTATGTGCTGTCAACGATGCATCGGTCTTAATTAAGCGTAAGTTTTGGAGTCTGTGAAATATATGATCTTTAGTTCCTCATCAAGGTAAAGGATATACTTCCGTGTGTTTTGCACAAGACCAATTAGTACAAAAAGAAAAAAAAATAGCGCGACTGAGATACTCTACGTTTTCAAACAGACCTTGACGCTATTTGACTAAAATCTTGGTCGTGTATTAAAGAGCGACAACTATATCATTTCAGATAAGTAACATGATCTAAACTTGACATCATCCTAAGTATTAAACTCACTGGACTTCGCCAGTCAAGAAGCAAACGCGTTTCAATTATATTTCTCAACTAACTTCCCTGTAATCTTCACCAGTCAGGTACCTAGATGAATTATTCAACCTTCCTGTATATGTTGTCGGAGAACAACATAACGTATTTAACCTCACAATATTTCGCCGACGACAAAGCATTATAATGTATTTAATATCCCAGAACTCTTCGAATTTAGATACTTGATATATAATGTATTCGACATTCCAATATTCTTCCAATATTCAGTCTCTTAAATTTTTCCTTAACCTGGTAATAGTGTAGTGTATTCAACATAAGTACTTCGTCAACCAAATATCGGTCCAATAATTGCTACTGTTCACTCAATGACTTATTTCTCATATTTACAACTGTTTATTGAAGTTCAAAACTTTAAGAATGACAAAGCAGCCCCATGAAATTGTGGGGAATTTTATTTTTAAGTTTTTGCCTTTCAGGGTGGCTGGGTCGTTGCAATGGCGCCTCTCCCTCAAAATCGTTTCTTAGAACATCTCATAACTTGTTTTCGTTTCCTGTGAAGGACTGCCAGACCACTGAGGTCTAATCGGAAAAAAATCTGACTAGGATGCAAATATTATTAGTAAATAGTGGGAGGGAAGATATAAGGGATGCAAACAATCTTAAACACAAATTTTGCTGGATACGAAAAGACACAACCACAATGAATAGAGAACACGACAAATATGGGAAATGTATCGGAAAAAGACGCGCGTTTTCTGGAAATATCCATTTCAACTCGTCGTTGTTCCACCGTAATGTTCTAGCAGGATGGAAATTTCCATTTTACCTCGTATAACCATGCAATTATAAACAACTCGTTTGTGGTAAGGTTACTGAGAAGGAAAATGTGGTGTTAGATAATAGTAAGTATTGTAAAATACTTATAGACAGGGAAAAAACAAATATATAACTAACCCGTCTGAATGCTGCAGGTGACTTGTGCGGTCTAGTTTTGGAAGAGAGGAAAAGTTTGACCATTATTGAGGACCCACACTGCACTAGCCCACGACTTGCGTGCATGGCTTGAAGTTAGGCATTGAGAAGTAAACAGTGAGTTCAGACACATATTGGTATATCATAATCTGATCCGATGCGGAACAGAACCCCATGTACAACATTTCGATCCCTTTTATCTTTAATAGTCTTCTGAACCCACCCAACTCAAACTCATCCATGCCGTTTCGTCAATAAGAATGGTGATTGGCCAGTCCTAGACTCGACAGGAATATCATCTTGTTTCATTACAGTATCATTCGTTGTATAAATTGATTTACAAACCGTATAAAGCTCTATGAAATCTGGACAAGCGCCAGTAGAACAGTTGTCTTCGGCTGTTAACGTCTCTCCTGTTCTGCTTGGCAGATTTTGTTCGGTTAATATGATGCCATCATATATATATATATATATATATATATATATATATATATATATATATATATATATATATATGTACGATTTCGTGAGAGACGCTCTCTTTTCTATGGATTCATAATTCAAACCTAGATTCTTTTTTACTGTTTCGGCGTTTTTTGTTTATGCGCGTTTCCTTGCGTCATCTCGAACATGAAATCTAAAATGCCAAAATGTTTTTACGTTTCTACAGAAAGATAAGTAAATAGACTGTACACTTGGATCTTTTGCAAGCTAATACTTTAGGATAATTACCGGATATTAAGTAAATAGACTGTTGACTTGGATCTTTTGCAAGCTAATACTTTAGGGTAATTACCGGATATTAAGGGAAACAAGCAGAAGTCCTGATTGTCAGTTACATAGAAAATCACGGTAAAACGCGGCGGAAAATTGTTGCACTGTTTATTTGTGATAACGTAGTCAACAAAATGCGATGAACCATAGAAGTGTGACAGCAAATTCGATAGACTTCCAAGAAATATGCAGATATTTCGTATATCTTTTCAGAGGGAATGTTTAAAGCCAGTTGACCCAGCATCTTACGAATTTTTTTTTTTCCATTCTTGATTAAAAAGGAGAGAACATGGAAAGCTTTCTTGGGTCTTGAAAAATAGAGAGAGAGAGAGAGAGAGAGAGAGAGAGAGAGAGAGAGAGAGAGAGAGAGAGAGAGAGAGAGAGAATTATTTCTAGATTTGGATGTATTGCTTTTCCCTCTACCAAGATAATATAGCTATTTATAGGAACTAGAGAGACGAGAACCATGGTATTTTCCAGTAATTCTTAAAATTCTCAAGAAAATAAGCTAATATATTCAGATGTATTTTTAGAATTAGACATGAAGCAACAACTATTTCCAAGTTATTGAATTATCCTTACAAGGAGCTTTATTCTATAATTATCCACAATTACTTGCCAGTGAATTTATATGAAATTGCATGTCGTAATTTACCCCTCACGTTGCCATTCAGTGCAGATTCCAAGTGACAGAAACTTACGTTGGTGATCCTTGATAACATAGCGAATCACATGGACCACCTGCGCATCTTCCCATGATTTAACCTTAAGAGTAGAGTGGTGTCCATCACTCATAATATAACCATGTAATCAAGGGCTTAATGTGCTGCGCATCACTTGTAATTTAGCCTTGTCTGCGCGCATAATGGTATTCAGGTGCGGAGGCGCGCCGGCGCCACCCGCCCGCCGGCCGGGACTCGTGATGTTTAGCCCAACAGCAGGAACAATGACATCACCACTCCTGTGTTAAACAAAGCACTTGGAAGTATGGGACCTTGACCCTCCCAACCTTGTCCATATTTGTTTTTTTTAAACGCTGAGCAGAATAGGCTACGGAGCTAATTCGTCAGTATCCAGGCAAGAAGCGAGAATTTTCTTTTTTCCATCGACATATATTGATATAATTCCCGAAATTTTTATCTTTTGCGTTGGGAAATTATATTTTATTTTTCCCCAAGACCCGAGTGGAATGCTAGTGGTGATGGGGGAGAGTCGTGTAGTAGGCCCTGTGGCTAGCTGGGTGAGGCAGCCCCAGCCAGGGGCGGGCGCGGGAGGATGTGGCTAAACGGGTAACCTTTGGTCATTTCCTGTCGGGCTCGCTGCATTCCACTCCTGCCAGGACACAGCTGACGTTATGCAGTCCCCAGGCCGAGCTGGGGTAATGCAGTCAGGGGAAGGAGCCTCCGGCCATGCACACTGTGAGTCATACGAAATGGTGGTCACTGTCTCAAACTTAGGTGAGAAATTGATTTTTTTTTTTTCTTTTGGATTAGGAAGTCGCTTAAATGGAGGAAATATTAAGTCTTGGAACACTTGTGTACACAGATCAGTGATATGTATGAACAAGGTTGTCAGGCATGCCATTTCGTCATTGTGTATGTAATGACTAAAGTGTGACATTACCAGTAGTTTGAAAACACCGGCACGACTGGTTTACTTCCTTTCCTTAGATCGCGTGACATAACACCGCTGTTCGTATCAACACAGGAAAAAAAAAAAAAGGCTTTCCTCTCCTAAGAATGAACAACACCGTAAAAGTTTTTCTTGAACTTTCTCCACAAGCAAATTACTAGTTTCCGGGTTCCTGAGAAGGTCGTCTGATGGTATTATGCTACCGGCAGCCGAGGAGGAAGACTAGGATGGAGAGACGCTGGCGGGGTGGAATCCGCTTTTTGTTGGAAGGGATTGATTTGTGTTGGGACCGTGGCAGCTCGCTCTGTGTGGTGAACTGAAAAGTGTCATTTCCTTCTCGCCTTTGTGCCTGTGGAACTTAGTTGTTTGGGCTTTATAAAGCCTCTCAAACTACCAGGGTCAGTGAGGTTGTCAAAATCGTTATAACCAACAGTCAAAACTAAATTGTTTACCTCTATTTAAGAGAACGGGTGACACCCCTTCCTTCCTAGTAGGTTCACTGGGTATAGTTCTTCCTTCACGGTCAACACTATTGTCTGTAGTCCTCATTTTTGTATCATGGAGTCTGGTTTTTAAGGTGAGGACGTAGCTTTAAGTGCGGGGTTATCGTACAAACGAGTCATAATGAAGTATAGTCATTCTCAACACAGTTATAGACACTGATTTCAATGGAGGTACAAAATTTCTTTACATTATCCGTCATGTTGACTGTCATATACGTATACAATTTGAAAAATACAATTAGCTGTGTATGAGGGCTAGGATGTATGGGTTGCTAGTCCACAAGCGGGTTCCTAGGACAGAGCTACGAGTTCTGTACCATTTACGTTCTCCCTCATGTTTGAAAACAATACCAGTTGAAGCTGGTTGCATGTAACCTTAAACAAGGAATTCAAACCACATCTCGTTATAAAAAAAAAAAATGTTTTTTATGTGATAAGCTCCTCACGACTTGTGAGAAACAGCCATTTTCGTGATCGTTGTAGACGTGCAAAATTGGGAACAATTTGATATTGCTTTCGGTAAAAATTCCATCAGAAAGAATGGGGATGTCACTCCCGAAGCGGGTCAGTTGGTGGCATGTGCTTGCAGAATCATGGCAGGCCGCTTGAGCCTCGGTAGAACTAAAGGTAAATTGTGAATTCGTGATGACTTCTGAGACGATTTTTTTTTTTTACATATCGATATATTTTTGCCATGGAATAATCAAGCGTAAAGGTGAGCGAAGTCAAGGGCAGGAAGAGGGGACGCCATACGCTGGTGGTAAGGGCTAGGTCTAACGCACCCAGTGGAAGATACTAGTGCTGCCCACCAGATGAAGCGAACCCGCAACAATATGGCAGGAGGATCCGAGGCCAGACACCGAGCCGACTTCGGGGCGCCACGAGCTACTGTGGCCGACGCGTAGAGGACAGTCGACGCGTCAAGTGACTTTTCCCGGAGGGAGGAGGAGAAAAAAAAATATAAAATCGCAACCCGTGATGCGAGTGATAATGACGTCAGTTTGTTGACCAATCAGGTTTCGGCTATCCTATGCCATCATGCATCCGCCATGAGACCTTGCTTGCTTGCTGCTGCTGTCTGGTGTTCCTTCTACGAACACGAAGGGGAAATGACGACTGCATGTTGTCACACACGCAGAATAAACGATTGGAAATAAATATTTGTTTAGAAACAGTTTGAGGAAGTGCTTAATGTCTGGTTTTATAATTTATATGTTTGCTTTTGAGTGATTCTTCATTTGTAGTTAGATATGAGTGTTTGTGTATATATCTACATGTTCACCTTAAGCAGTATATCTTATGATTTCATATATATATATATATATATATATATATATATATATATATATATATGAAATAACCTGGAATTCCTGCGGCTTCAAGGCCGCGGTACTAACAGTAGCAGGGAAAGGATGGACTTCCTTGACTGCCTTGGAATAAATTCTTTTATGAGGTTGATACAACCTCGCCCTAATGACTTTTAACTCGCGGCATATATAAATAGAGAGAGAGAGAGAGAGAGAGAGAGAGAGAGAGAGAGAGAGAGAGAGAGAGAGAGAGAGAGAGAGTTATTCAGCATGATGCTAAGTTATTATGTTTCTCTTGTTGCAGGTTAAGGCGTCAACAGGACCTGTGACAGGGACCCCGTAGCCTCATGACCTGACCTCCAGTCACTTTTACCAGAGGCACACTACAAGGCCCCCGCCAGCCCGCGCTCGCCAGACCCGACCCCCCCCCCCCCCCCTCAACCACCACATCCGGTGATCCCCACTCAAGAGAATACTCGGAGACAGCACCTGCTACTCGCCCTGATTACAAGTGTTTTACTCCGTGGTAGTCACCCTACATAGCCGGTAGCGATAGCGGGATTCGCGAGCAACTGACTGACGACGAAGGCGCTTACAACCCGGCCCGCGCACGACAACCCCAGCCCACCCAGCATAACCCCCTGCCGAGCCTCACCACCCCACCCAACCTCACCCCTGCTCCCCCGCCGGGACAAACCAGTCTGACGGTAGAGGCACATCTCACATCATCACACTTGCTTACCTTGTGGTGCCTGCTTAGCCATGGGCGGCCTTGGAGGTGTGGGCGGCTGGGAGCTGCTTCAGCTGCTGACGATCGTGGGCGTGTGGGCTGCAGCCTCCGCTAAGTTGGTCTACGTGGAGGAAAACCTGCCATTGCCGGTAAGTTCCAGCTAGGAGTTTGGACACATGATGGTAGGGTTAGTAGTACCTTTACGGCAGCTGCTGCAAGACCATCCCTCTGAGGAAGAAGGACTCGCCGATCTTCTGGAATGTTGTGGTGCTTCAGAAGAAAGAGAACATCTGGAGCCTGTCGGGGGACGAAGAACAAAGAGAGTGAGCTTTGATGCAACAAGGGGACGTGTGTTGTGTGCAAGTGTGGGGAGTCTAATGTTTGAACAGGACTTTCACATGTTGAAGGAAGACATGCATAGTGTAGGGGAAACGTTGAAACATTCATTTCTTTTAGGGATTTAGTTTTTCTATTAAGGTTTACGCCTTAATTATTTAGGAGGACACACAGACATTTATTGGAAAGAAGTCTATGTCACAAACGAACGAGACGTTAGTTGTCCTGGGAACGTAGATACATTTTATAGTGACGGGAGACTTCTATGTCGCTCAAGTGGGATATCTGAGGCGTTTGGAAAGGACGTCGGGAAATTTAAGGCGACTTCCGATAAAGATACAGTGGACGAGGGAGACGGAAAACACTGCTGAGTGTTGATAAGGAATGCACTTCTAGCACTGACGTGAGTATTGCTAGTTCTGGCGCTACCTCACTATCGGGGGAACCTGCAATTACAATATATATATATATATATATATATATATATATATATATATATATATATATATATATATATATATATATTAACGCAGACTCGAAAAATGGTGGCTATGTAATGTCATCTTTGATAAATGGCCATTGTAGCTAACCACTCACGTCTTTGTAAGCTCCTAAACTACGTATTAATTATATTCTTGGACTTTCCTTATTGCAACAACCTTACTTGTGGGTTTCCATATAGAGTAGGGCAGCTCCCCAGATGAGTGACTGAGCAAAAAATAGTACCATGATGAAGCAAAAGGTTTGTAATTTCTTTCACATCCTGCAAAAGCCATATGCCAGAAGTAAATTCTCCTTTTAGAGAATTTCGTTTTTTTTTTATTATTGCTCAGATACGGACCTGAGTAGAATTTGAATTGGGTTGTGTGTGTGTGTGTGTAGCTGAGCAGGTTGGTTGGACAGACATGTTCTCGTAGTATTTGAGTTCAAGCCTGGCTGTGGCTTTTGTACTTATGTTTAGTAAACAGTAGAACATTTATATAGTTGCTCCTGGAGACGCTCTTCTTCCCTCCTACTCCTTTTCTTGTTCGAGCAGACCTGATGTAATTTTAGGTTGGTAGTATCTTTTGGAGGGAGTCTAGTAGCCATATGTTAAACATGATGGCCTTTTGTTGAACATGGTGGCTTATGATAACATGGTGGCTTATGTTAAACATGGTGGCTTATGTTAAACATGATGGTTTATGGTAAACATGAGGCTGTTAACATGGTGGCCTTAAGTTAAACATGATAGCCTTATGTTAAACATGGTGGCCTTATTTTAAACATGATGGCCTTTTATTAAACATGGTGGCCTTATGTTAACCACGGTGGCCTTATGGTATGATTGATGCCATTATGGTAGTGATACACCTAAAAAAAAAAAACGAAACATTGTGCACTTGAGAAGTGCAGTTGAAAGGTGAAATGAAGTATTTTGAAGTGAAACATGATGCACTCAAAACTGAAGCATAGTGCACTCTGAACCAAGTGCAATGTGATGCACTCAAATCTGAAACGATGCATTTTAAAGAAATTAAACCATGGTGCACTTAGAAATAGCACAAGGGATCACACACAAAAAAGTTAAAGTGTTGCATATATACCTAGCGGACACGGTGCAAGCACGGCACACTTAAGAAGTTAACATGATGCACTTAGAAAGTGAACATTTACTCAGTGAGAAATTGTTAAATTAACATGTTGCAAGACGTGAATATGGTGCATCGTCACTCTCCATCTGTACACAGTGCATCCGTAGGAGACAGGGAGTTCTGTTTACATGTTGAAAATTCTTCTCTTAACAGTTGATACGACTATACTACGGACTGATTCGTCCTTGTATGGAGTGCTACTCACATCTGGGATGGTTCTAGCTCTACGTTCTTGTTTGAAATAGTAAGAATCCAAAGCAGTCCGACTTGAACAGCTCCTCCACAGTGAGCTGAATTCGACCCAGTTGTCCTGCGCTGTAGCGTTGGTTCTCTTTCCCTTTTCGATAGATATTAATTGTTTTCTGTCTAGATTTGCCTGCTTGCATTTCCAACATGATCATTTACAAGATCTTATCACATCTGAAAAAGCTATTGCGTCATTTGATAACTCTGTGGCCGGTGGCAACTCGACCTAGTGATACCTGTTTCTTTTCGTACACCGCCAAGCTTTTAGAAATTTATCTTCATCACCCCTAATATATACAATCTGTTTCCCTCTCCATGACGAGCTTTCCATATGTATGTATATATATATATATATATATATATATATATATATATATATATATATATATATATATATATATATATATATATATATATTATCCCTGGGGATAGGGGATTAAGAATATTTCCACGTATTCCCTGCGTGTCGTAGAAGGCGACTAAAAGGGGAGGGAGCGGGGGGCTGGAAATCCTCCCCTCTCGTTTTTTTTTTTTTTAAATTTTCCAAAAGACGGAACAGAGAATTGGGCCAGGTGAGGGTATTCCCTCAAAGGCCCAGTCCTCTGTTCTTAACGCTACCTCGCTAATACGGGAAATGGCGAATAGTTTGAAAGAAAGATATATATATATATATATATATATATATATATATATATATATATATATCTCATTTCCAGCACATCCAACCTCCTGCGCACAACTCTATCCATAGCCCACGCCTCGCAACCATACAACATTGTTGGAACCACTATTCCTTCAAACATACCCATTTTTGCTTTCCGGGATAATGTTCTCGACTTCCACACATTTTTCAAGGCTCCCAAAATTTTCGCCCCCTCCCCCACCCTATGATCCACTTCCGCTTCCATGGTTCCATCCGCTGCCAGATCCACTCCCAGATATCTAAAACACTTCACTTCCTCCAGTTTTTCTCCATTCAAACTCACCTCCCAATTGACTTGACCCTCAACCCTACTGTACCTAATAACCTTGCTCTTATTCACATTTACTCTTAACTTTCTTCTTCCACACACTTTACCAAACTCCGTCACCAGCTTCTGCAGTTTCTCACATGAATCCGCCACCAGCGCTGTATCATCAGCGAACAACAACTGACTCACTTCCCAAGCTCTCTCATCCCCAACAGACTTCATACTTGCCCCTCTTTCCAAAACTCTTGCATTTACCTCCCTAACAACCCCATCCATAAACAAATTAAACAACCATGGAGACATCACACACCCCTGCCGCAAACCTACATTCACTGGTGTGAGGTGGTTTGATCGAGTAAGTAACGTAAGGGTAAGAGAGATGTGTGGAAATAAAAAGAGCGTGGTTGAGAGAGCAGAAGAGGGTGTTTTGAAATGGTTTGGGCACATGGAGAGAATGAGTGAGGAAAGATTGACCAAGAGGATATATGTGTCGGAGGTGGAGGGAACGAGGAGAAGAGGGAGACCAAATTGGAGGTGGAAAGATGGAGTGAAAAGGATTTTGTGTGATCGGGGCCTGAACATGCAGGAGGGTGAAAGGAGGGCAAGAAATAGAGCGAATTGGAGTGATGTGGTATACAGGGGTTGACGTGCTGTCAGTGGATTGAACCAGGGCATGTGAAGCGTCCGGGGTAAACCATGGAAGGCTGTGTAGGTATGTATATTTGCGTGTGTGGACGTGTGTATGTACATGTGTTTGGGGGGGGGTTGGGCCATTTCTTTCGTCTGTTTCCTTGCGCTACCTCGCAAACGCGGGAGACAGCGACAAAGTATAAAAAAAAAAAAAATATATATATATATATATATATATATATATATATATATATATATATATATATATATATTCACCATTTCCCCCGTTAAGAACAGAGGACTGAACCTTAGAGAGAATATCATCATGTGACTCCCCCTTCTCTCCCTTTTTTGGAAAAGTAAAAAACGGGAGGGGAGTATTTCCAGCCCTACGTGTCGCCTTCTACGACACGCAAGGAATACGTGGGAAGTATTCTTTCTCCCCTATCCCCAGGGAGAATATATATATATATATATATATATATATATATATATATATATATATATATATATATATATATATATAAAGATGTATGACTGGTTGTGTGTGTGTGTGGCGTGGGTATTGTCCAGCCGGAGCAATACACGACTGATGAGGAAGTGTAATAGAGAGTTGGGGCGGACCATGAGGGAAAATATGAGGGCGAGTGCTGGAGGAGGATGAGGCTGTCACTCAAGCGGAGGGGAACTGAGGGCTGTGAGGAGGGATGGGGGGGGGGCTGGGCTGGAAGGGGAGTCAGAGCACACCTGACCTTAGGCAAGTGACGGTTGAGGAGAATAAGTGGTGACTGGGTTGTTCACAATCTTGGGCCTCATGGGAGGGACTGGAGGTGTTTCACGCCCGTTGAGTGACGGGTGGGAGGCACACGGGGGGTCATTATCACTTGCTGTGTGACGGGAAAGCTGAAGAGATCATCAAGTGTTGGGCAGTAGATAGCCTCAACTGTGGTGGGAACATTTACATCTACCCAGCTGCATTACACAGTCGCCAGGCCGGGAGGGAGAACATCGTGCGGCCGGCAGCACCGTCTCGGCAACCACTACCCTGGGGCAGTTCTCTTACCTTGAACTTTACACTTTTGACGTTATAAACAATGCATGCACCAGATTCAGAGATAACTGGATAATCTGCACTGGAAATGTCTTCCAAAGGAAGAAGGACGTATTCAGTGGGTAGCGGAGCACCACGGTAGTCGGCCTTGGGACCTGTGACTTGTGTTGTTATCGCCTGAGGCAAGGACATCATATGTATGCAGGTCGTACTTAACAAATGGCTGAAATTGATGATGTAACAGAATGTGGAACATTGCTGGAGTTATGTGGATGCCCATATCAGTTTGGCAAAATGGTTGGGTGACGAACTGTAATATGAATAAGTTTCATAAGGTGTGAAGGGAATCAGGACGGCCTGGACGGGTCTGGAGAACAGCTGGTCAAACTGTAAAGACATCAAACTCAGGAAGATCTTTGGGTATCGGGGG
The DNA here is from genome assembly GCF_036320965.1 of Panulirus ornatus. Classification (NCBI taxonomy): domain Eukaryota; kingdom Metazoa; phylum Arthropoda; class Malacostraca; order Decapoda; family Palinuridae; genus Panulirus; species Panulirus ornatus. The sequence continues at coordinate 66,757,625 of NC_092243.1, read as the reverse complement.
AAGTATTATCAGTGAATAAATTCATGGTGGAGAATGTTGGAGCAGTATAGGCAAGGTGGAAATGTTGATAAACTGTGCTGCTAGAAAGGATTGCCCGAATTGCCGGATCTGGGCGAAGAGCGGTTGAAAATACCGTAATCGCCTTCATTTTTTACTGATAGTGACCGACAACGGTGCTGCCAAGATATGTCCCAATCCAAGAACATCTCGGGTGAGAGAAAAGGGATGTAGAAATTAATCAGGGCTCAGCGGGTGTTGGTGGACCTTGATTTAAAGGTAGAGAGGTTATAGGAAGAAGGAAATACAAATGAATGAAGGGAATTCCAGAGTTGAGTTGTTCCAGAGGTGTAAAAACTGGAAGAGAAAGACAGGATCTCATAATGTCTTACAAGATTCTGAATAAATTGAATGATTTGGATATAGATTTTTCGAGTGGAGAGGATTAGGGGGCATGGAATCAGACAATAGTAAGAAAGATTATATAGATATATTTGTTTTTTATGTGATAGTAACCGAGGGGGTGTGAGTCTCGTAAAATTGTCAAAGCCCGCTTGGAGATCACTAGGGGATGGAAGAGGAAACCTAAACTGGAAATAAAGAGAAATGATGAATTTTATTTTGGTAGACTTGATAGATGGAATTCACCAAGTATATGTTTGTTTAGTGGGCGAACAGTACCAGGACGTAATCATTCCCGTAGGTTAATACCTAGATCAAAGGGAGAGGATAGACACCAGCGCTCAACTCAAAGACTGGAAACAATATTAGGAGTTTAGAATAGTGATGAAGGATTCATTAGAATTTTTGAAATGTACGTCGAAACTTATATGTGTGTAATTCCTATTTTTCGTTAATTATAAATTCCATGGAGATACTCTACACTTCAACTTTTCCTCTTACAGCAATTAAGTAGCTTTTTAACCTTTTGTAAAATGCCGGTATTCGTACTTTCATTGCTTATCCCGTTCCACCCATCTATCACCCTTACACTAAAGCTAAACTTCTCCAACTTTGGTACAGTATGCACGACATATGTGAAATCAAAAGTGAATTAAGCCTCTGAAGTTGGAGTTGTCACTCTACTTAGAGCAGATCAGATATTTAAGTGATAGATTCAGAGAAAGGCAGCAAGGATGGTACGTGAATTTAGAAGAGCTGAGCTACGTACATTGATAGGCTGAGGGCTACACATCTGTCTACCCCGGAGGAGAGCCGACGGTGCGGGTGTTCGGCAGACAGTAGAATCCTTCGTCGGTGAACCGCCAAGTCAGTCAGTTCGGAACTGATATCGAACTCCCATTTTTTTTTTAAGAGCAAAAGCTTTTGGCATACGTTTTAGAAGATGAAACTTCCACTCGGCTGCTGCCACGGGACTTACCCTTGAGTGGATTCTCGTTTGAGGATTATAAGTGAACTCATTCCCATTGCGATGCCTGGGGTGAATTTCGCATTGTTATTCTTTGCCACTGCCTTCCCCCGTGCCGAGAGTGGGTGATTTGTGTGCCTGTAGCCATCTTTAGATCTGGTATCCGTTACTCAGGTTCCCTCTCGGACTTGAACCCCGATTCCCCGTTCTAGCCATTTTTGGTCCAAACCCTACAGACGGAAAAAAGATGACAGGGTCAGCAATACTTGAAAATTTCGACTTGTTTGGAGAAACTTCATTAATCGTTTCGTATTATGACTTCTGGCTACTCTGGCATTGAATTTCTTCTAAGGAACTGTTCCCTGTTGACGTCATCTAACGGATTTAGAAATTTGAAGGCTGTCATCAAGTTACCCATCTCGCCACTCTCAATCAAGGATGGGCAGTTGTCTAGCCCTCAGCCACTCATTGTCACTCAGCTCTCGTATCTCCGGTACCGCCACAGTTGCCTTCCTCTAGACTCTCTCAATTAAATCTTTATGCTTCATCAAGTGCGGTGACCAGACTTGAGAAGTATAATATAGTTTTAGGTCCAATTTTTTGTTGTGAACATTGAACCGAGTATTTCCTTATATATTTACCTACAGTTTTGATATCCAGCAGAACAGCTCTCTTGATGTGCATCTCTGGCTGTTGAACCCGAGGTCTCTTACACACACACACACTCCTGTAGTTTTTATCTCGTGAAGATAATACAATCGTTCAGCCTTCCTTTCACTATACCCCATCCTCATTACTTTATGCATACTTCAGTTAAATGTCATCGTTTTTTACCTGACCAACTTTGCTATACGTGTAGGTTCTCTTGCACGTTAAAGTCATTGTTGTTTATTTCTCTCATAACCCTCGCTGATATCATCTGCAAACAGGTCATGAGGCATGTCTTTTGCAAAGCCTTTACCAGCAAGAGCAGTGGGCCCAAGACCGAACTTGAACCCTGCGGCACGCCGGTGGCGATCCCAGCCCATTCTGAGAACGCTCCCTGTGTCCTTCGTTCCTCTCCACTCTGTCGATTACTGTCCAGTGAGGGAGTCACCCCTTATTCTTGCCAGTAGATTTAGTTTCTTGATCATTATTTGGGGTACGGTGTCATAGGCTTTTTGGCATTTTAAGAATAGTCTATCCGTCCATGTTTTTGATCCACAACGGAGCTCGCTCTGTATGTCTAAATTGATTTGGAATGCCTGACCTTGCCCTGAGTTCGTTTTGTTCAGATAGGTCGTGTATCCTTTTCAAATAGCGATCCATTTGCTGTCTGATTATCTTTTTCGTTCACTTACATACCGCACTTAACTAGGGAGACTGATTCGTAGCGTAGTATGAGGATTAGGGAGACTGTGATTTACAGCGTAGGAGCACGGATTAGGGAGACTGCGATTTGTAGCGTAGTAGCACGCATGAGTTGCGGCGTAGCAGTTTGCAGCGTAGTATAAGGTTTGTTGCGTTGTAAAGGTTTGTAGCGTTGTATTAGGGAAATTGTGATTAGTAGTATAATATTAAGGAGACCAGAGTACGATTTTCTGCGTAGTACTAGGGAGAGTGATTTGTAGAGTGGCAGATCTTGTAGCGTAGTACTAGGGAGAGTAATTTCTTGCGCAGTATAAGGGAGAAGGGTATGTAGCATAATTAAGGGTGGTTGTAGCGTAGCATTAAGGAGAGTGATTTGTAGCGTAGTATAAAGCAGAGCGGTTTGTAGCGTAGTATTAAGAGAGTGACTTGTAGCGCAGCCGATTTGCAGCGTAGAGAATTTCTTGACATTGGTTTGTAGCATAGAATAATTTCTTGATTATTTTTTTTTATACATAGGGAAAGTATTTACCTTCTTCCTCTCCTCTTGCACTACACCTTCCTCTAGTGACCTACTGTCCAATATTTCGAGCGGCATAGCAAGTGTCTCCGGACATTCCTTCTGCACGTATGGAGAAAGTTCATCAAGACCATGAGGCTTACATGGGTCAAGGTGTCTCATTAGCATGGTTATATCTGTCAGTATCAGTCCAAGACTTCTTCCCCATCCCGTCATGTAGCAGAGTCCTCCGGTGTGAAAACATTTTCTACACTTATCATTCACCTCCTTACAAATTTCCTCGTCTTTTTGCCTTGTGCACTTTTCTTTTTCAAAGTTTCTCTGCTCCTCGCTCTTCATCTTACGTACTCGTCTTGCTCTTTTATACCATCCAGATGCTGACTGGCTACAGCGTTGCCCGTATCTCTTCTACGGCACATTTCATAAATATCTTTTTCATTCTTAGACATTCCTACTGAACCATGTCTCACTTTATCTACCTACGTGTATCCACTACATGGCATCGAAGAGTATCCATGCTGTGTAGCTCCGTTGTCGATATCCCAGAACCCTCTATAGCACTGGTCTATACATACCTTTAGCCAAATCAGGTTACCACCTCAGCCGTATGTAGCTATCATGATTAGATTTCCTCTTCGAGTCTTCTTTCCCTTTCAAATGCCCCTCGTGTCCTCCTCAGCCACTCCGTCAGACTCAAATAATACATGATCACCTTTTCCAAACAGCGTATATCATACATATGTTTTGTTTCCTCGTTATCATGTGTGGAGGTAAGGTATGGCAGAAGGCAGGGGTATGATCCCTCCTTTGTTCTCGTAGGCTCCATGTTGTGCAGCGATACCGGGCAATTTTTCCGTTTACGTTCTGGGAACTTGTGTCTCCATGAATCTCTCTCTATATAAGAGTCTGCATTTTCCCCAGTCTATTACCCCGTAACTGAGATCCCCCATATTAGGATCTTACCATCTCAAAAGATGGGAGTTTCTAGTCGCTTCCATCACTATCCTAATTGTTTCTCGCTTATCAGTTTACATTTGCTCTTGGCCGCTGGTGTTTCATGGGAGTTTTGATAACTACCATCGCCACGATTCACTTCTTTTGTACGATAATTTAACCCATTATGTCGCGTTTGAATGAACCAGCCATCATTACTGTACGAAATTTCATGGCGTCCGTAATTAAGATACCCAGTTTTCCCCATCTACATCTTCCTTCTCTTCTTGCTGTTGTGTATCCTCTGGGCACGTTAAGCCGAACTTTACCCTCTTGTTTAAGTTTTGCATCCATTACTTCAATAATATCAGGATTGCTTCCCATGATTCGGTCCTTGAATTTCACCTACTTAACCTTTACTACCACTTCATTTACATTTGAGCTAGTCACTACTCCCGGCTTCCTTGAGTGAGAGGTAGGACGTGTTGCTCTTCCTTATGGCCCCATGCGATTCCTCACGTCTCTCTCTCTCTCTCTCTCTCTCTCTCTCTCTCTCTCTCTCTCTCTCTCTCTCTCTCTCTCTCTCTCTCCTTCTCTCTAACTTGATTTGTCACTCCTAGCAAACACTCTTTTGAACTTCCCTTATTTGGCCGATTTGTCAACCTTTTCAAACGCCTCTTGGCTGTATACATCTCTACATCACAGGTAATCGCCCAGTGGCCACTCTTTGGTATCTTGTCTGTATGTACCGTTTCTCCAGACTTCTTTTATGCCTAGACTTATATGTAGTTAGTCCATCGCGTCAAGCAGCTTTTTCACATGCTCCCCTCACTTAGCTTCCATTTTCTCTTTGTCCCGATCGTGTTCTCTTAAGATCTTCCAAGCCAGAAATCCTCACTGGCTTTACATCTGTGAACTTCACCCTCGCACGGCCGTTCGTTCATAGTTCAGGAGTGCGACCCACCTGTTAGTTTAACTCTTATAGTCTTGTTATGTCCTCCTCCTTACCTTCTGTCCTGTGTATTCATTTTCGTTGCTACACATTTATCCTGAATGATTTATACCCTTCACAACTTTTCCATCCAGTACTCCACACCCTCCCCTGATTATCCTGTCTCTACCTACACTGCCTCGATAATTTTAATTTTTTTCATATTGATTGGTACCTAGTGTTATGGTGCTTTGTGGAATGTGAGTATTTTGCTCAAAACGAAAGCACCTTTTAAATACTCTTTTGAGCTTAGAATTTATAATGTTAGGGATGTTTTTTTTGTTTTAACTGTGGCTTCGTCAAGTCTATCATTTTGTCTCTGATTCAGAATTCCAAGACATATGTTTCACTCCAGTCACCTCTACTGTGCAGATCTCCTCCTTAGATCCAGTCATTTCCTAGATCCCAGATATGTTCATTGTTCTACGAATACTGGGCTGACTGCTGTTTCTGAGAAACGCGATATTTATGTATATGTCCATGTTGAATACACCCACAGGTTTCTCTGTCTCGCAGTGATGCTGTGTGTGTGTGTGTGTGTGTGTGTGTGTGCGTAATACCTGATACGTTATATCCTATTTGTACAGCACGAGGAGGGAGTTCAACCCTTGTTTGACCCCCATCTGTTGAAATTCCTTTACTGTTGAACAAGTTTTTAAACTTGTGTACTGTCAGAACGCTCACTCATCACTCAGCATATTCTGTTGGCCCACAAGTCTGATCCTACGTAACTACTCCGTTACATTAACAGGTGTCTGGCTTAGTCCCTTGTTATAACCTTTGCAGGAACTGTTCACTGCCGACATTTACAAACTGATTAAGAAACTTGAAGGTTGTAATCAAGCCTGGCGTTATGCTCTTTTCCTTCATGTGCAACTCTATAACCGCTAACTCTACGTCTCATCTTGTTGCCTTCCTCTGGACCCTTTCTGTCAGAGTTATGTATATCTTTCAGAAAGATGGCATATCTTGAGATGTGTGTCCTAACTTGTGTTTAAAATAATTTGAAAATCTTTACCTAGCAGACAGGTTTTTTTTTCTCTCTCTCTTTCTCAGCAAATATTATTTTGACTTTTGTGTCTTTGGCATAATGTTGACTTCCAAATCCTTTTCACACCCAGATTAACGAAGTTTGTTTCCTTCCTGATTATCGTCATACTGAAGTCTTCTTTCACTGTGTCCCATCTTCATTCTTATATTTATTTGGGTTGTACTTCATCAACCATGTACCTGACGATAATGCTTGTACCAGTCCCTCTGTAAGTTAATACAATCCTGGTCATTCCTAACTTTTCTCAGTTCCCTTATCATAATTTGCCAGCATATTCAGGTATGAGTCCTGTCCCTTTGTTATATACGTAGACCAAGAATAACAACGGCCCAAAGACAAAGCCTTGCGGGACGCCACTGCTAACGCTAACCCACTTAGAAAAGGTTCCTCTGACATTCGTCTTCTGTTCTCTTTTACGAACATGGTTTTCGATGCGGTGAAGGAGTTTTCCCCCTTACGCCTGCCTGAAAATTCCAGCCACTTCACCTACCTCTTATGTGAGACAGTGCCAAATGCTTCCTGGCAGTCCAAGAACCCCCCCATGCCTCCCATCCCATCCATCTCTCTTGTAAAAGACTATAGCTGTTTGTCACACGTTTCCTCTGATTTCTTGTTATCTCTTCTATAGCTAGCTCCTTTGTAAGTAGTAACCCAATTACCTCCTGTTTGTTCTTTCTTGTATATGTGTTACAGACGACACTCGCCGAGGGTGCTGGCCTGTGTAGTTCAGTACAATTTTCCGACTGCTTCCCTCCTTCCCACCATTTTGTATTTTAGAGAAACGAGAAAGACTGTCGCTCTCTGCCACTTTCATGTCACAGCATCTTCCAGCGCTTCCTGGAACATTTCCAGCGGCCTGTCAACTGCTTCTCTATGTTCCTTGAGCACATATGGAGACTCTTCACCACAGCCTTGTGATCTACAAGGACCAGAACCCTGCAGACGTCTTTTCAAACAATGTGAGCACCAGTCACGTCCTCTCCTCCACACCGGCTTACTGGTGTCTCCTCCACTGTGAATACACCGGTCACGTCCTCTCCTCCACACCGGCTTATTGGTGTCTTCTCCACTGTGAATACACCAGTCACGTCCTCTCGTCCACACTGGCTTACTGGTGTCTTCTCCACTGTGAATACACCAGTCACGTCCTCTCCTCCACACTGGTTTATTGGTGTCTCCTCCACTGTAAATACACCGGTCACGTCCTCTCGTCCACACCGGCTTACTGGTGTCTTCTCCACTGTGAATACACCAGTCACGTCCTCTCCTCCACACCGGCTTATTGGTGTCTTCTCCACTGTGAATACACCAGTCACGTCCTCTCCTCCACACTGGTTTATTGGTGTCTCCTCCACTGTAAATACACCGGTCACGTCCTCTCCTCCACACCGGCTTATTGGTGTCTCCACTGTGGATACACCAGTCACGTCCTCTTCTCCACACCGGTTTAATGGTGTCTCCTCCACTGTAAAAACACCAGTCACGTCCTCTCCTCCACACCGGCTTACTGGTGTCTCCTCCACTGTGAATACACCGGTCACGCTCTCTCCTCCACACCGGCTTACTGGTGTCTCCTCCACTGTGAATACACCGGTCACGTCCTCTCCTCCACACCAGCTTATTGGTGTCTTCTCCACTGTGAATACACTAGTCACGTCCTCTCCTCCACACTGGTGTCTCCTCCACTGCGAATACATTTTAAGACTTTCCCTCGGTCATCGCTCATTTTCTGGTGATCATCGACATTCATTGGTTCAGAACCCTTCATTATTATCATTATTATTATTATTAATTTATGGCATGGTTCTGTGTTCTCTGTTCTCGACTACAGTATCATTTTTCGTATTTTCTATTCAAGCTGCCATTGTTCACAGTTCCCTTGTTCGCGCCATTCCAACCATCCACCAGCCTCACATTAAACCAGTATTTCTCCAAGTCCTTCTTCAGCAGCCTCTTCCTTCGCTCGTGATCACGGCCCCAGGTACTGTACCAGATGTACAACTGTTGACTGTCAACATCATCCACTTGATTTACCACCTTAAATAAGACTATTTATCAGTCCATCCCTCTGTGTGTGTGTGTGTGTGTGCTCTTGCCTGGTCGTACACACTAGGGTGGGGATGTGGGCGACTGGTCATTACCCTCTTGGTGCCCTATCTTTTTTTTTCCCCGTATGTTGCTTTTAATTTCCCAATAATAGTTGCCTTTTTACTTCTTATTCAGCTTCCAGTTATACCCTAGTGTTGTGAACTCGTCTCACATCCAAAGGACTGACTGCGCTTTGTTAACACCGTCTTGGCCACTTGAAAATTTTATGTATTATCATATTCGTTTTTTTTTTTTTCTTATTCTTTTTTCTTGGTGTTATATAGGCAGACAAAGGTCTTCCCTTTCTTCGTAGGTCATTCCATTGACGGTCGGGCGCCCTTCTCGTTGCGTTCATTTGGAACCTTTCCAGCAGTTTTGTAAGGCACCTTGAGTGAGGGGACCAGAACGTTGCGCCATATTCCAGCTTAGTATGAGTGCACGTCTTTTATGTCTTCCTATACACCTCGTAGATCATATACCAGAAGTGGAGTTTTGATACTAACGTTAAGTGCAATATATCTCCTCACGATCCCTCTTGCATATATATAGTGTTTTAGTGACGAGATCGGAGTGATCTTAACTCAGAGGTGTCTCTGACTCTCTCTAACAGTAGGACTTAGTTTATTTATTTCCCGTGATATGGTACTCACCATCTGTCCTGTCCAAATCCTTCCCCATCTTCATGACTACATTTTCTGGAGTTACATTCCATTCAACGTTTCTCCGGCAACTTCCATATCTTTGTTCAGATCTCTGTGGTACTTCGTAGTCTCTATTGTCCTACGTTCTCATCCTATGTTCATAAGAAGCAGCAAATGTATTCAGGTGTTGGTCCTTCTCGTTTGGAAGATCATTTATGTAGATCAGACATGGTAATGGCCCAAGCACGGAGTTCTGGAGGATCTAAACTTGCCGCCCTGGCCCCCAGCTTGAGAAGGTTACCTTGGCGTGTGTGATCTCTGTTCCTTCCAAATTAGGCAGTCCACTTGGGTAACATCATCAGGCTTCTGCGAAGGACAGTATCCCAAGCTGCTTTTGGGCAGTCTAAGAATATACAGTCCATATACCCTGTCGATATCTCTCCAGGGATGTTGTTTAGTAGCTTATAAATGTTTTCCAGTTGGATAACTTTTGTCTCCCGCTTTAGTCATTCAGGATTTCTTCCATTTCCTTTCTTGTTACTGATAACGACGTATGATTCTGGCTTACCTTTATCACCATTTCTGGACTACTGAGACTCTGATAGTTCTCCTCCATTCTTTTCGGACGCCACCATTATTATCAGGGGGAGATTTTATGCATCACCAGTCGTTTGGCTAGGGTGTCCGTGCACCACTCTCTGGGTACAGATGATGTAATGTTATATGACCCATGATCTGTGTGCGGGACTAGGTGCTTCGTGTGCTGTGTATTTGTATGATTGTTTGTTTGTGTGTGTGTGTGTGTGTGTGTGTGTGTAATTACAGATTTATAATGTATTTGTACTGTGCGGGAGGGGATTTTACCCTTGAGGTGTCCCATCTCTTGGACATTTTCCATTATACAACCTTTATACTATATGTATTGACCATGTCTTCTTTCAGTTTATTCCATTCATCTTTATGCTGTAAGAATACTTACTTCTTGACATCATTTTGCACAAGTTTATCGCCTGATGTCATATTATGTCCTGTGGTTGCTCTATCACTGCATCTTTCAAAGATCTATTCACTATCTCCTTCATCAGTCTGGTTTAAAAGCTTAAAAGTTCTGATCAGTTATTATTACCATGAGATGAAATAAGAGCATCAGACATATACCGTTAGATGCCATGATAACATTAATCCTGTATCATTAGATGCCATCATAACATTAATCCTGTATCATTAGATGCCATGATAACATTAATCCTGTATCATTAGATGCCATGAAAACACAAGACATGAGAATGCTAAACATGTTCAAGGAGGAAACAAAGGATTAGAAATTTATCAGGAGACATGAGAATGCCAATCATGTAACACAAAGTTATAATATTGATGATAAATACTTCATTATTGATATGAATGAAACTTGTCTTATACATTTTCCACAGTGTAAAAAGTAAAAATGAGCATCGTCCAAGATAAAATCTATAATACATTACAAACATAGAACTAAAAAGATATCAAAAAACATTTTAAGCACATTACAAACATAGAACTAAAAAGACATTAAAAAACATTTTAAGCCTAATGTATGAATAGGATTTATCTAATATTGTTGGATAGTGGAAATTGTAGAATATTTTTTGACATCCTTTTAGTAGAACAAAGATCCTGATGTAAAAAAGCAGATTAAGCCTACAAGAAGAGAAGACATGATCAAGGAATCCTTTGTCAGAACTTTTTGTTTTATTTCATTGGCTAGAGAAGCATTATTTTAGATCTGCAATAGTGGAGGGAAGTTGGATGGATAATGATTAGAAAGTGCCCCTTCCATATTACTAACCTCCTCAAAGCTTTATGAAAAGCACCATCTGTTGAGTGATATATCATTTTTTTATACCTAATTAATTTGTTTATGGATGGGGTTGTAAAGGAGGTAAATGCAAGAGTCCTGGAAAGAGGGGCAAGTATGAAGTCTGTTGGGGATGAGAGAGCTTGGGAAGTGAGTCAATTGTTGTTCGCTGATGATACAGCGCTGGTGGCTGATTCATGTGAGAAACTGCAGAAGCTGGTGACTGAGTTTGGTAAAGTGTGTGGAAGAAGAAAGTTGAGAGTAAATGTGAATAAGAGCAAGGTTATTAGGTACAGTAGGGGTGAGGGTCAAGTCAATTGGGAGGTGAGTTTGAATGGAGAAAAACTGGAGGAAGTGAAGTGTTTTAGATATCTGGGAGTGGATCTGTCAGCGGATGGAACCATGGAAGCGGAAGTGGATCATAGGGTGGGGGAGGGGGCGAAAATTTTGGGAGCCTTGAAAAATGTGTGGAAGTCGAGAACAGTATCTCGGAAAGCAAAAATGGGTATGTTTGAGGGAATAGTGGTTCCAACAATGCTGTATGGTTGCGAGGCGTGGGCTATGGATAGAGATGTGCGCAGGAGGATGGATGTGCTGGAAATGAGATGTTTGAGGACAATGTGTGGTGTGAGGTGGTTTGATCGAGTAAGTAACGTAAAGGTAAGAGAGATGTGTGGAAATAAAAAGAGCGTGGTTGAGAGAGCAGAAGAGGGTGTTTTGAAATGGTTTGGGCACATGGAGAGAATGAGTGAGGAGAGATTGACCAAGAGGATATATGTGTCGGAGGTGGAGGGAACGAGGAGAAGAGGGAGACCAAATTGGAGGTGGAAAGATGGAGTGAAAAAGATTTTGTGTGATCGGGGCCTGAACATGCAGGAGGGTGAAAGGAGGGCAAGAAATAGAGTGAATTGGAGTCATGTGGTATACAGGGGTTGACGTGCTGTCAGTGGATTGAAGCAAGGCATGTGAAGCGTCTGGGGTAAACCATGGAAAGCTGTGTAGGTATGTATATTTGCGTGTGTGGACGTGTGTATGTACATGTGTATGGGGGGGGGGGGTTGGGCCATTTCTTTCGTCTGTTTCCTTGCGCTACCTCGCAAACGCGGGAGACAGCGACAAAGTATAAAAAAAAAAAAAAAAAAAAAAAAAAAAAAAAAACTCTCATGTCTAGTAAGGTATAGTCAGAAACAAATGAACAGTGGTGTTATTGAGTCTCTAGCTGTAATGTGCCATTTAACAAAATCATAGCCTTCCATCTACAGCCATGCCTCACAAACTATGGTTTTCTTGACTACTTCATATGTCATGGTTTAGCCCAATGATAGCATGTCACCCTCTGCATAAATCATTGTTACAATTCATTCTTTCCAATGCATGCCTCTACCCCTTCTGAATTCTCAAGCCCTGATACCTCTGAAGCATAATTCTCTTCAAACTTCCATCTCATTCTCTCCCTACCCATTGCTCCCTCTACTCCTGACTCATAGATCTTAGTCTTCCCTCAACTCCTCCTCTGTAAATGTCCAAATCATTTTAGAGCACTATGTTTGGCCTTCCCAGACTGTACTCATTAATACGCTTTTCTGATACAGTCATTCCTATATATGATCAACCATTCTCATATCACTTATCTTCCTCCAGCTTTCTATTTCCAAAATCCATCTGCTTCCCTTCTATTGTGTTCAGTGCTTAAGATTCACATCCCTGAAGCACCATGGGACTGCTATACCCTCACACATACCAATCTTTGCCTTTCTAGACATTAAACTCTCCTTTCACATACTACTTAATATACCCAAAACCTTAGCCATCTCTTGCACCCTAGGACTTACTTCAGCTTCCATGGTTTGTTTGTTACTGCATCCACTCCTGGGCACCTGAAGCACTCCTTTTCATCCTGGTCCTAACCATATAAACTACAATAGAAACCATCCCGTCTCACTCCACTGCTGCACATCATTACCGTTCTTTTGTTTGTATTTACTCTTAACTCTCTCCTTTCACACCCTTTCTCTGGAGTCTGCTACTAGATATCTGTCATCTGCTAACAGCACCTGATTCATCTTCCATAACCTCCTTTCCCCGAGTAGGGAAGGTATTGGTCCTTGCATTTGCCTCCCACATCACTCATGCCATAAAGAGATAAACAGTGGTGATGATATCACACATTTTTGATGCAGTGGTTCCATCACATGGAACCCTTGTGGTGTAGTGGTTAGCACTGCTGACCATAATAAATGCACGGGCCATCTTGGATCACAGCCACATAGGTTTGAATCCTGGTTATGGCAGCTGGCCCACAGTCCACCCATCTTGTCATCCTTCCCAAGGGGCTGGTCAATAGAACGGGTACCTGGCATCAGCTGAGATGTGTGTATATTTGTGTGTGTGTGCATACATACTTATAAGTAAAGACTCATGTGAATGAAAAACTTTCTCCCCATAAAACACAAATGGTAATCACATGCCTTACTCCCCTTGTAAAAGCTCCATGCTACACTAATAACATTCCTCCCATACATTATATTCACAGCGCTGTCCACAAGGCCTCTCCATAAAACCCATTTCATGCTTTTTCTAGATCCATAGATATTATGTACAACTTACACTGTTTTTCTAGGTATTTCTGACAAGTTCTTTTAAGGAAACACCTGGCCCATAAACCCTATACTTCTCCTAAAGCCATATTACCCTTCATCATTACACTTATTTTTCAGTTATTTTTTTTCAGTGTTTTGAGACTAGATATTACGTAATGGATTCCTTAAGAATATTTAGACCTGTTCACATAGTACCTTTCTTTGTCTGACAGGGAGAGGAAGCACCACCTGGGTCTCCTTGGCCACTGCCACGCCAGTGGTCATCTTCACCATATCAGTTGACACTTGACCCTGCATCCTTTATTATCTCCTCAGACCTCACTGGATGTGATGTCATTGATGCTGCCTTACATAGGTATGTCTTTTTTTTTTAGAATGATTATTAAATAAGATTGTAGGTTTGTTTTGTCATTAGCATGAGCATGCATTCCATTTTCTCTACAGATAAAATTTTATTGATAGCGGTTTTACTGAACATCCTCCTTTATGTGTCTTATTTCTGTCAATCACAGTCTCAGTGCATTTTTGATAACTTACCTCCCCAGTCCTTATCATATGCTGTACCATGTTGTGCAACTAACAGTGAACCAAAAATCTTCCCACTGCACCTTTAGAATTCATCGTATCCTTTTAGAGAATTTACACAATATGACCCATTTTAATCCCATTTTTACAGGTATCAGAATCTGGTATTGATTGACCCTGAGGCCACTCCTGACCCAGGACTGACTCTGTTACCATTCCTGAACGTGTCAGTGACCTCAGGCTGTGATCACACACCACATCTGAACCACCGCCCAGACTATGAATCTTGTTAGTATGAATAGTTTCATTGCAGGATTAGTACCTGTAGAGGTACTTTTTTCAGGTTGTTAAACTGTATGCGATACATATTCTCTTATTTGAGCCAAGGAATTCCTTGTAAAATTATCTGTGAAGCATACGGTTTTAATACTTTTACATGTATTTTGGTATTGGAGACAGAACAAGGAAATCGAGACCTAAATTTCTAGGCCTTTTTTACTCAGAAATAATTATCTTGATGCAGATGACATACACATACTTTACTCTACTATATTTCTCTAATTTTTGGCAGTATTGCTTGAGTGAGACTGTTACTGGAAGAACTTGATGAGACATCATTTAAACTTATTTCAAACATTACTCCACAATATATTTTACTGAAATGAAAACATTTCTTAGAAGCCACCAGAAGCTTTTCTTACCTTTCTTCTGCTACAGACACACTGGAAGTGGCCCTCACTGAGGAGACAAAGACAGAGGGAGCTGAGCCAGTAATGCGGGGTTCTGCCCAGCTGAAGGCTCATACCGTCTGGGGAGCCCTTAGAGGCCTAGAGACCTTTTCACAACTGGTCCACATCACTGAACCTGAGAATCATGTGAGTATTATGCTAATATCAAAAGGTGGAAAAATTTCATCTTAATCAAAAGTAAGGGAGCATTCCTGCTGCTAATTCTGTAAGTGAGGGAAATGGTAGAGTACATATTTTTTTCTAAGACTTATTTACCTTTCTTTCATATCCTTTTTGTCATAGTTTTATTTCGACATTCCTGTATTCACCTAAATCATTTACTTGTATACCTGTGTTGCTGTCATTATTTTGTCCTAACAGAATCTAATCCCTCAAATTCCCTGCAACCCATGCATTGCCTGTATCCTTGATGCTACTGAGGTTTCCTGTGCTCCATCGTACAGAAAGTGATTTCCATCACTCCATCACATCCTCATGCTTATCTCCCCTCGCTTCCTCATTTCTGCATGTTCCCTTCGGCCATTGCCATCAACAGTGGTTAAAGTGAAGGGTGGCAGCCCTTCCAGCTAAGAAAATTACAAAATAGAGCTCCCCCACCCTCATCAGTAGGAACATGTCTCAATGTAAGTTTTATGCCTTTTTAGTATGTTGCACACAATTTGGTATCTTTATTTTCAAACATATTTGTTGAATATCATCTTGGATTGTGGTTTTCTATTTTTAAAGGACTTGGTGGGTTAGGCATGGTCTTCCTACACCACCAGATCTCTACTTCAGCTGTTGGCCAACAGTATGGCATACTTTTTCCTCCACATTTTTAACAGTTATTGCTTACCATGGCCCTTAATTCTTCTACAAGGCAGAGTACCTTTATACCTAATTACCATATTGCTATGCTTTTATACTTTACCATAATGTCAGCTCCCTGAGAAGCACTAACCCCTCTCATGTTCCCACATTCCTTTTATCCCTTGCATTATTCCCTCAACATGACTCACATCCTCAGTGCCCCTGTGTGTGACTGACGTCTGCTGTGCCCGCAGTATCGGGTGAATGTGACGCATGTGGAGGATGCCCCGAGGTTTCCCCACCGTGGGCTGCTGCTCGACACCGCCAGACATTTCCTGCCCAAGAACACTCTTCTTCAGGTATATCCTCATCCATGTTTGTAGACTCATAAGAGCATCAGCATTTTGAAAATAATGAAAAGATTAGTATGCTGTGAACTTCTGCAGTTACATTTACACCTCAGCCAATGGGAGATGGTGATAAGAAGAAAGTTCCAAGTGATATGTCTTTAGAATATGTATTTTCAACACAGGTATGTGGAGTGTTTCTCTTATACATAGTTACAGCATTATAGATGCAGTGTATAATACACATCCTCTGCTAGTGTGGATGGACTAATATCCCTATATCATATTCAGATTATGTGTATCTGCTGGCACACAAACACTCATCCTGTAAGATGTACTAAACAAGGTTTTGTCAGATGTGTTAGTGATGCTTAATCAATACATCCACACATGGAATCATCATTTGTTAGTGGTACTACATTATTTGTGTAATTATAGCAATCACTTTATTGTACAGTTATTATAATAGTGGAACTGTTTCATGTTAGTTTTTAATTATGCAAACTTACATATTGACAGAAATCGACATACATACATTTGGATTATACTGTATTTTGTTCAACTTCGTTGTTTTCAGCTATAGAAATCAATGATATCATATGCATCATTAGCAATCACTTTATTGTACAGTTATTATAATAGTGGATCTATTTCATGTTAGTTTTTAATTATGCAAACTTACATATCAACTAATTAACATACATACATTTGGATTATACTGTATTTTGTTCAACCTCATTGTTTTCAGCTATAGAAATCACTGATATCATATGCACCTTGCTCTTACATTCCTTGTTATTTCATGATCACTAAGAATCTGTTTATTTTGTAGGCATTGGATTCAATGGCTTGGAACAAACTGAATGTTCTTCACTGGCACATCGTTGATGATCAAAGCTTCCCCTATGAGTCCAAGATCTTCCCCAACCTCACCCACCATGTAGGTCCCATACATTTGTTTTTTGTTTGTTTGTTTTTTCCACAGCCCTCTATGTGTCTTTCACCATCCTCAACCATTGATATCAGTACTTCTTCCCTATCTTTACCTTTCATGTGACAATAGTTTCATGACCAGACTCCACCTGGCCCATTTCTTTGCCTGAAACATTTGTTATGCTGTCTCTGCTTTCAAATTTTGCTGAACATAACGTGAAACTACATTGTATAAAGAACTTTTTATCTGTCTACCACTGATATCTTGTCTTAGAAAGTTTAAATATGCAACTCGTATCTTAATTTTGCAAAAATGCCTTTATCCCACATTCTCCCACTCTATGTACTTTTTGCCTTGAACTTGGTGCCCCTTGCTCCTTCAAAGTATGTTACTTTATATTTGTAGAAACTCCTGAGTAAGCCTTCCATCTCCATTCTTCTTATATTTTCTCTGCCCCTTCCCACATCCTTTGTATTTCTCTTAACCCCAGCTCCACCCTTCATGTGAGTCTGTACCTCAGTCTCACCCTCCACATGAAACTTCTTTCCCTCAACCATGTCCTTCATGTGAGGCTTTATTCCTCACTTCACATTGTTTGTGAATCTACTTGACAAAATTATCCACATGATTCTGTCTTCCTTTACTTTACCTTCCACATTAGTTAGTTTTAGCTGCCTATTGTTCTGTACCATAGTGTAATTCCCCATCCTTACACTTTAAATTAATTTGACTCTCTAAGCCTCGACATCAATATTGATTTCATTCTGTGTGTTAATTAGGCTTTCTAAGCCAGACTACCTGTAGATTAAATTTTCTTAGCCTCAGCCCTTTGCAGGTTTCTCCCAGCATCACCCACCTTTGAGTTTCTTTTTAAACTTCGGTTTTCAAGTGAGTTTTCCTCCTCAAACTGACTCTCCTTATTAGTACTCTTCCCTCTCTTTGCCTCCTAAGTATTTGCCCTCCATCCTAACCCTTCTCATGGGCTCCTCTTGCAACTTTCTTCTCTGTGACTTTGTTCTCAGCAAGTCTCACTCTTTTTGACAACTTCCCCAGCTATTCCTCCCATAGGAGTTTCTCCCCCACTTTCTTTCCAGTCTAACACTATTTTGTAAGTGAGGTTTTCGTACCCAGCCACACTCTTCATGTGATGTCCATCTTCAATTTAACTGTGCTCATGATTACTTTCCTCAACCTCACATTCCACATGAGCTTCTCATTCTTTTAAACTTCAGTCTTCCCCAATCTCACTTGCCACCTTAGTTCTTTCGTCATTTATTTTTCATATGGATTTTTCTTTCTATCTTCAACTATTACTTGAGTTTCTTCTATTATCTCATTCTTCATGAGAGATTTCCTCTCCAGCCATACCTTCTATTTGTCTCACTTTGCCTGTCTCAATCTCAATGTTAGTTTTTGTTTGTAAAGTCACCATATGTGCAAGCAGTTTATATCCCTATTGTACTTATAAGTCCTTATTCCTCATCCTCAAACACCATGTTAATTAGCTTCCTCCAACTATACTCCACCTGACATGAACATGTGTGCATTACCTTGGTTTTTAAAGCAACTAGTTTTGTGAATTAGAAGCACAACAGAATGTGATTTTGTTTGAATTACAGGAAAAAGAAATTGTTTGCTCTGCAATTTCTTACATTTAAACATTAAGAGAACAGTTTATCACAAATAGAAATGTGACTATTCTATATCAGTGTTTTTAACCTTTTCTTATGGAGGAACCCTATAAGCAAAATGTTATATTTTCTGGAATCCCCCAACTTCTCCACTCCTTCTTTACCTTTGTTGTAAGCATGGTTTTAGAGCTCCATAGGCAATTTTGTAGCATAGCTAGCCAAATTCAAATTAAAAGAGCTCTGTTTATGAATAAGTAGGCTTCCATTGATTTTTTTTAACTACAAAATTTTGTAGAACCCTTGATTGAAAATCACTGTTCTACACACTACAATTTCTGTACACTACTGCTTTGTCCAAAAACATAACAGGGGCTTTTAGAAAATAGCTAAATACCCATCAGTTGTTAAAAATTACTATGAATCACCATCTGGATAATTTTATGTCATTACTTATGATTTCTAAGAGTGGTTTACTTCTTAATGATTTGATTTTCATTTGACATTTAAATTCAAACTAATATAGGTCTCTGGTAACCCCAAATAATTGTTTTGTTTATTTTCTCATCTGTAATGCCTTCCCTCTGGTTGTTGTTGGACTTACTGTTTTGCTTTTAGGGTGCATACACACCAAGGCACGTGTACAGTCAGCGAGATGTGATGGACATAGTGGAGTATGCTAGGTACCGTGGCATAAGGGTCATTCCAGAGTTTGACACCCCAGGGCATGCTCAGGGCTTTGGCAAGGCCTTTCCACGTAAGTATATGAGTACCTTTCATTGTGCATTGTGCTGTCTGTCTTTATGTATGTTTCTTGGTAATAGCTTGGTTGAAAAAGTAAATACCAATGGTATATGAAATCAGACTTCAGTCATATATGAAAGAACCTTCTCCATTTAGCAAAAATTATTGCATGGTATGTATTAGGTTTTTGATAGTGATCTTTAAATCTAATATTACTTTTTTTTGTAATCAAATGCCATTAATATCCCATACTTGATTTTTGGTACTCAGCACATAGATATGTAACTTGCAGTTTGTTAAAACTAACAGATTGATTGACCTTGGTCACTTTGAAGTTATACAGGCTTGACTTTACCCCAGTTGATGGTTATTTTCCATATTTAGGTTTATATCTATTTTATTTATTTTGCTTTGTCACTGTCTCCCGCATTAGCGAGGTAGCGCAAGGAAACAGATGAAAGAATGGACCAACCCACCCACATACACATGTATATACATACACGTCCACACACGCCAATATACATACCTTACATCTCAACGTATACATATATATACACACACAGACATATACATATATACACATGTACATAGTTCATAGTCTGCCTTTATTCATTCCCATCGCTACACATGAAATAACAACCCCTCCCCCCTCATGTGTGCGAGGGAGCGCTAGGAAAAGACAACAAAGGCCACATTCGTTCACACTCAGTCTCTAGCTTTCATGTAATAATGCACCAAAAGCCACAGCTCCCTTTCCACATCCAGGCCCCACAGAACTTTCCATGGTTTACCCCTGACGCTTCACATGCCCTGGTTCAATTCATTGACAGCACGTCAACCCCGGTATACCACATAGTTCCAATTCACTCTATTCCTTAGATTTAGGTAAAACTACTAAATCTAAGAAAGCAGGACTTTACCTTGTATGATCGCTGTGGGCAACCATCCCTCGCTGCATGAAAAGAAATCCAAGTTTCTCACCATTATCATTGGAATGATCGAATACTGACAACAAACCTTCCCTTCCTACCTTACCTAGCCTTCTTTTCTCCTTAGTAAACCTTCATCGTGGGTTCTTATTATGTTCTACCCAGCAGACGGTTCTCTCTTGTGTCTGCTTTTTCTGATGTACTCATTCTGTTTGAAAGTTTAACATGAAATAAATCAGTGTGTTAACTGCCTTGATTTCTCTCTCTCTCACTCCTCTGATGCAGATGGAGCAACGGAACAAAACTATTCATGGGCACATTAAAAAGATTATATAACAAATGGATTTGTATGTAGCATTTATGGATCTGGAGAAGGCATATGATAGAGTTGATAGAGATGCTCTGTGGAAGGTATTAAGAATATATGGTGTGGGAGGAAAGTTGTTAGAAGCAGTGAAAAGTTTTTATCGAGGATGTAAGGCATGTGTACGTGTAGGAAGAGAGGAAAGTGATTGGTTCTCAGTGAATGTAGGTTTGCGGCAGGGGTGTGTGATGTCTCCATGGTTGTTTAATTTGTTTATGGATGGGGTTGTTAGGGAGGTAAATGCTAGAGTTTTGGAAAGAGGGGCAAGTATGAAGTCTGTTGGGGATGAGAGAGCTTGGGAAGTGAGTCAGTTGTTGTTCGCTGATGATACAGCGCTGGTGGCTGATTCATGTGAGAAACTGCAGAAGCTGGTGACTGAGTTTGGTAAAGTGTGTGGAAGAAGAAAGTTAAGAGTAAATGTGGATAAGAGCAAGGTTATTAGGTACAGTAGGGTTGAGGGTCAAGTCAATTGGGAGGTGAGTGTGAATGGAGAAAAACTGGAGGAAGTGAAGTGTTTTAGATATCTGGGAGTGGATCTGGCAGCGGATGGAACCATGGAAGCGGAAGTGGATCATAGGGTGGGGGAGGGGGCGAAAATTCTGGGGGTCTTGAAGAATGTGTGGAAGTCGAGAACATTATCTCGGAAAGCAAAAATGGGTATGTTTGAAGGAATAGTGGTTCCAACAATGTTGTATGGTTGCGAGGCGTGGGCTATGGATAGAGTTGTGCGCAGGAGGATGGATGTGCTGGAAATGAGATGTTTGAGGACAATGTGTGGTGTGAGGTGGTTTGATCGAGTGAGTAACGTAAGGGTAAGAGAGATGTGTGGAAATAAAAAGAGCGTGGTTGAGAGAGCAGAAGAGGGTGTTTTGAAGTGGTTTGGGCACATGGAGAGGATGAGTGAGGAAAGATTGACCAAGAGGATATATGTGTCGGAGGTGGAGGGAGCAAGGAGAAGAGGGAGACCAAATTGGAGGTGGAAAGATGGAGTGAAAAAGATTTTGTGTGATCGGGGCCTGAACATGCAGGAGGGTGAAAGGAGGGCAAGGAATAGAGTGAACTGGAGCGATGTGGTATACCGGGGTTGACGTGCTGTCAGTGGATTGAATCAAGGCATGTGAAGCGTCTGGGGTAAACCATGGAAAGCTGTGTAGGTATGTATATTTGCATGTGTGGACGTATGTATATACATGTGTATTGGGGGGGTTGGGCCATTTCTTTCGTCTGTTTCCTTGCGCTACCTCGCAAACGCGGGAGACAGCGACAATGTATAAAAAAAAAAAAAATAACAACAACAAGCATCATTTCTCAGAATATGGTCTCTGACAGAATAAGCTATTGGATTTTTTTTACAGAAACCTGCGTGGGGGGTGTTCTTAATCCCCTGTCCCCAGGGATAATATATATGTATATATATATATATATATATATATATATATATATATATATATATATATATATATATATGTATAGAGTTTTGGAAAGGGGGGCGGGTATGAGGTCTGTTGGGGATGGGAGAGCTTGGGAGGTGAGTCAGTTGTTGTTCGCTGATGGTGCAGCGCTGGTGGCTGATTCATGTGGGAAGCTGCAGAGGCTGGTGACTGAGTTTGGTAAAGTGTGTGGAAGGGGAGAGTTGGGAGTGGGTGTGAATGAGAGCAGGGTTATTGGGTGCGGTGGGGTTGGGGGTCGGGTCAATTGGGAGGTGGGTTTGAGTGGAGAGGAACTGGAGGAGGTGGGGTGTTTTAGGTGTCTGGGAGTGGATCTGGCAGCGGGTGGAGCCGTGGAGGCGGAGGTGGATCATAGGGTGGGGGAGGGGGCGAAGGTTCTGGGGGCCTTGAAGAGTGTGTGGAGGTCGAGAGCGTTATCTCGGAGAGCGGAAATGGGTGTGTTTGAGGGAATGGTGGTTTCAGCAATGTTGTGTGGTTGCGAGGCGTGGGCTATGGATAGAGTTGTGCGCAGGAGGATGGATGTGCTGGAGGTGAGGTGTTTGAGGACAGTGTGTGGTGTGGGGTGGTTTGGTCGAGTGAGTGACGTGGGGGTGAGAGAGATGTGTGGAAATAGAAAGAGCGTGGTTGAGGGAGCAGAGGAGGGTGTTTTGAGGTGGTTTGGGCACATGGAGAGGATGAGTGAGGAGAGATTGACCAGGAGGATGTGTGTGTCGGAGGTGGAGGGAGCGGGGAGAGGAGGGAGACCGGATTGGGGGTGGAGGGATGGAGTGAAGGGGATTTTGTGTGATCGGGGCCTGAACATGCAGGAGGGTGAGAGGAGGGCAAGGAATAGAGTGAATTGGAGCGATGTGGTATACCGGGGTTGGCGTGCTGTCGGTGGATTGAATCGGGGCGTGTGAGGCGTCTGGGGTGAACCATGGAAAGCTGTGAAGGTATGTATATTTGCGTGTGTGGACGTATGTATATACATGTGTATGGGGGGGGGTTGGGCCATTTCTTTCGTCTGTTTCCTTGCGCTACCTCGCAAACGCAGAAGCTGGTGACGGAGTTTGGTAAAGTGTGTGGAAGAAGAAAGTTAAGAGTAAATGTGAATAAGAGCAAGGTTATTAGGTACAGTAGGGTTGAGGGTCAAGTCAATTGGGAGGTGAGTTTGAATGGAGAAAAACTGGAGGAAGTGAAGTGTTTTAGATATCTGGGAGTGGATCTGTCAGCGGATGGAACCATGGGAGCGGAAGTGGATCATAGGGTGGGGGAGGGGGCGAAAATTTTGGGAGCCTTGAAAAATGTGTGGAAGTCGAGAACATTATCCCGGAAAGCAAAAATGGGTATGTTTGAAGGAATAGTAGTTCCAACAATGTTGTATGGTTGCGAGGCGTGGGCTATGGATAGAGTTGTGCGCAGGAGGATGGATGTGCTGGAAATGAGATGTTTGAGGACAATGTGTGGTGTGAGGTGGTTTGATCGAGTAAGTAACGTAAGGGTGAGAGAGATGTGTGGAAATAAAAAGAGCGTGGTTGAGAGAGCAGAAGAGGGTGTTTTGAAATGGTTTGGGCACATGGAGAGAATGAGTGAGGAAAGATTGACCAAGAGGATATATGTGTCGGAGGTGGAGGGAACGAGGAGAAGAGGGAGACCAAATTGGAGGTGGAAAGATGGAGTGAAGAGGATTTTGTGTGATCGGGGCCTGAACATGCAGGAGGGTGAAAGGAGGGCAAGGAATAGAGTGAATTGGAGCGATGTGGTATACAGGGGTTGACGTGCTGTCAGTGGATTGAATCAAGGCATGTGAAGCGTCCGGGGTAAACCATGGAAAGCTGTGTAGGTATGTATATTTGCGTGTGTGGACGTGTGTATGTACATGTGTATGGGGAGGGTTGGGCCATTTCTTTCGTCTGTTTCCTTGCGCTACCTCGCAAACGCGGGAGACAGCGACAAAGTATAAAAAAAAAAAAAAAAAAACCTCGCAAACACGGGAGACAGCGAAAAAAAAAAGAAAAAAAAAAGAAAAAAAAGAATAGGAGTAAAGGACATGAGAGGATAAATAGAAAAATTATTGTGAGAAAGGGAAACACTATGAAGAATGGCATTGGACTGTCTCTAATTAACCAAATAATGTAAGGAAAGGGATGAATGAGACCAAATGAACAAAAGGCAAAGAAAGGCTGAAATAATATTAAGAAAATTATGAAAGATCATGTTCATACATTTGCAAAGATTATTAAATGAAGATTCAGACTGAAAGCAAAGTGCTTCATTAAATACACAAAGGATAATGATACGGTAATTAGTAATAAGACATTAGTATGGCACATTAACAAAATATGAGAAAGAGCAGTATGAAACTTTCTAAGCAGATAGAACTAAAGTTAAACAGTGTGGACGGGCAGTCTATGCAAATAGTAAACTTGAGGGAAGAAAGCTAAAGAAGATAGGGTACTTTTATATTCTTTCACAGGCTGATGGGTACACATTTAGGTTGTCACTAAAGGAAAGGTGGCCTTTATCATATATACTCATCTGTCTCCAAAGGAAAGGTAGGAAGTAGAAAAACTGCAGCTTCTGTGATGTTATGTGTTTTATTTTCCAGCTGTAGGCTCTCCTTTGAAAACTTATTTTCCCATTTATGATTTCCTCACATTTTTACGTATATTCCTTTTTGTCTTTCTTGTATTCCAGATGTATTCATGCTGAGGTAACTCCCATTATCTTTCACATTACATTAGCTTGACACAAGGAGTTGCCAGCTATTTGACTCATAAGATAATTAAACCAATAGTCTGTGTCCTTTAGCAAATGTTTTAACCTTTGCTGTTGGATCATTACCACTTGAAGGTGTGGATATGGTCAGTAGCTAGAATGTTTGGAAAAGATTTTGAATGAGTTGTCAAGCTTTGACATTAAATATATACACTGATATGGATGAACATGTAGGTATAACACATGTGGTGAATTTCAAGATGTAAATGTTATTGAATAAAGGCATTTGTCACCAGACCTGTTGACTCCATGTTATGGTGATGGTCAGACAGCAGGCACTCCCAAATTCCCCTACCATGCTGCCTACGAGAACCTCGACCCCACAAACCCACAGGTAAGTCAAGTGCAGCACTGGTAAGTCCATAAGGATGATGAGCTGAGAATAGATTAATGAATGATAGGGCACAACCTTTACAAGTGAGAAGTGAGAGGCCTCCATGAAAAAACAATGGAAGAATTAATGGCTAGTTGGATGAAGGGGACTGTTTTGGAAGATGTACATTGTTTGACTGATGTTTTTGAAATAAACACCACTTTTGGAAAAAAGTAGTTGTGAAGGTTATGTGGCTGAGACACTTACTTATATACTAAAGTGCTCTTTACCTATTTTTTTTCTCATAAAAAAAAAATAAGATTTGTACTTGAAAATTTAGGTACAATTGTCCACTGACTGTAAGATCCCTGTATGATTCTTCAAATAGAAGGTTATTTATGCCTGTGACAGAGAACATAAGCAGTAAGGGGAAGTAATTAGAATTATTGGTACTAATCTACCAATTAGATAATCCATGTAAATCATTAATAGAAGTCAGGTGCATGAGCACAGAATGAACTTGTTGGTAGCTTTCCCTTCAGGAAAACACACCAATGGTAAATTCATTAGTGCTAGTATGTCCCATGAAGGCTAAAACTTAGTTGATCTCGACAGAGTAGTTTAAAAATGTACTGTTGAAGAGTACTGCAAAAGATTCTGGAATTTATGTGAAAACAGCAAGAGACATTAATGTAGATTTTGTCATTTTGCCAGTCTTTGGTTTGTGGTTATGACCCTCATTTGTGCAAAATTTATTTTTATGAAAGCTGCATGTATGCACTTGATCCATACCATGTATACAGGAATAGATGTAATGATAATAGTTATAAAGGATAATACATATTGTCACTCATTTAAGTGTAGCAAAGTACAGCAGAGGAATGATAATAGAAAATTGAAACAATGTACATACATACTCATAGATAAAGCTGTTAATAATTAAAGATATTAGTTGATTATTTATTTGAGATGTGATTTGATCAGCAAGGTTACAGTGTGTCTTAAAAAGTTGCTTTTATAAACTGCCAATGAGATGAAATAGGAGAGAGGAAAAACTGTGAGGCATGAATGGAATGCCAGGCTTTCTTTCACATACTGAATTATGTAACTAGAATTAACTTGATGTATAAATGCTAGGGGTTGAGGGTCAAGTCAATTGGGAGGTGAGTTTGAATGGAGAAAAACTGGAGGAAGTGAAGTGTTTTAGATATCTGGGAGTGGATCTGTCAGCGGATGGAACCATGGAAGCGGAAGTGGATCATAGGGTGGGGGAGGGGGCGAAAATTTTGGGAGCCTTGAAAAATGTGTGGAAGTCGAGAACATTATCTCGGAAAGCAAAAATGGGTATGTTTGAAGGAATAGTGGTTCCAACAATGTTGTATGGTTGCGAGGCGTGGGCTATGGATAGAGTTGTGCGCAGGAGGATGGATGTGCTGGAAATGAGATGTTTGAGGACAATGTGTGGTGTGAGGTGGTTTGATCGAGTAAGTAACGTAAGGGTAAGAGAGATGTGTGGAAATAAAAAGAGCGTGGTTGAGAGAGCAGAAGAGGGTGTTTTGAAATGGTTTGGGCACATGGAGAGAATGAGTGAGGAAAAATTGACCAAGAGGATATATGTGTCGGAGGTGGAGGGAACGAGGAGAAGAGGGAGACCAAATTGGAGGTGGAAAGATGGAGTGAAAAAGATTTTGTGTGATCGGGGCCTGAACATGCAGGAGGGTGAAAGGAGGGCAAGGAGTAGAGTGAATTGGAGCGATGTGGTGTACAGGGGTTGACGTGCTGTCAGTGGATTGAATCAAGGCATGTGAAGCGTCTGGGGTAAACCATGGAAAGCTGTGTAGGTATGTATATTTGCGTGTGTGGACGTGTGTATGTACATGTGTATGGGGGGGGGGGTTGGGCCATTTCTTTCGTCTGTTTCCTTGCGCTACCTCGCAAACGCGGGAGACAGCGACAAAGTATAAAAAAAAAAAAAAAAAAATAAATGCTAATATGAAGCCACAGTAGTGAGATTATGATATTAGAATTGTGAATTTGATTTTCACAAATCTATAGAAAAAATAAGTTCTAAACCAGAATGATTAAGTTAATTCTCTACACAGTAGTACAAATATTATGGAACACTTGCTTTAAGAAATTATTTCTAAGGTTTTTCGTATGATTGTTTACCGTAATATAGTGCCATTATTTGTATACATTGTAGTGTTTCCTTTAGCACCAAAATGATGCTATTCATAAAATTTCATTGTTATGTATTTTCAGGTATAAGATTTTCTCAAAGATTTGCAAAATATCAATCTTTCATTTGTTACATCTTATAGCAGATCTAGGTATTATTTAGTTAAAGACTTAGTATATAAAATTTCATTGCTTATTTCTCCAAGAAGTTATAGAAGTCTGTCATAAAGATTCATTAGATAAAGTTTCATGGGATGTATTTTGCTACAGGTGTATGACTTCCTGAAGGCCTTCCTAGTAGACCTGAAACACACTTTTGTCGATGGGTACATCCACTTGGGTCTGGATGAGGTGAGGCACTATTCCTGTTTATTGTTATCCCTGAGTAGAATTCTGTGTATCTGTTAAATTATATATGATAGACTTAAGGAGGATCTTCAATATTTGACTTTATGTGTATATTTCTTTTAAGTTAGAGCAATTGCAGTAGATTAATAAGGTACTAACTTTAATTAGTTTATTTTAGTCAGTGATGCACTTCAAGATCTGAGGATATATGTATACGATCATTGTTAACACTCACATTCCCTTGTCTTTTGAATTGTATATATGTACTATGTCTTTTACTCATGGTGGACACACACACACACACACACCAGCCTTAGCAAGGTACCCATTTATTGACCAGCCCCAAGGTGAGGGTGAACACGTAGGTTGGGTGGGGTTCAACTGCCATGCCCACACCCCAGGCAGGCCCATGTTGACTTTTGGTTAGTAATGCTATACCATGGAGGCCAATGTATGTATTTATATTATTCATTTATTATACTTTGTCAGTCTCCCACATTAGCAAGGTAGGGCAAGGAAACAGATGAAA
Source organism: Panulirus ornatus (assembly GCF_036320965.1). Lineage (NCBI taxonomy): Eukaryota > Metazoa > Arthropoda > Malacostraca > Decapoda > Palinuridae > Panulirus > Panulirus ornatus. Next base: position 66,729,669 of record NC_092243.1, on the reverse strand, counting down.
GAATGGCCCAACCCACCCACATACACGTATATACATACATGCACACATACATATCTATACATTTCAGCGTATACAGGCATATACACAGACATATACCTATATACACATGAACATATTCATACTTGCTGCCCTCATCCATTCCCGTTGCAACCCTGCCACACATGAAATGGCAAACACACACACACACACACACACACACCGCTAGGAAAAGACAGTGAAGGCCACATTCATTAACACTCAGTCTCTAGCTGTCATGCACCAAAACCACAGCTTCCTTTCCACATCTAGGCCCCACAAAACTTTCCATGGTTTACCCCAGATGCTTCACATGCCCTGGTTCAATCCATTGACAGCACGTCAACCCCAGTATACCACATTGTTCCAATTCACTCTATTCCTTTCCTACCTTTCACCCTCCTGCATGTTCAGGACCCGATCGTTCAAAATCAATGTATGTATATGTTTGGTATTAATTTACTGATGTTGATAAAACTGTGAGATTATATTGGTCTCCAAGAATAGGGTGTGGTTATACTTCAAGAATTCCTTTTCTGCAGAAGCATGCTATTTAACTGCTCTCTTATGCTGAAGTCATGAGATGTTATTCTGTGAGTTTACTGACACAAGGTTTTGTGAGAACCAAAAATATGATTGTTTTTTAAAATCCTTTTGCACCTGACAGAAGTGATATTTTGGTGTAAAACTATCACAAATAAAATTCTTCTTTTGAAGGATAAAGGTTACCTGTAGGGAGGATAGATTTTAGAATTTCTTATACAGGATATACAGAGCTAAATAGTGCCTTTGAAGAATTCCAAAACATTATTATAGAAATCTATAATGAGGCTATGACATGAGTACCATTGGCAGAGAATAAAGCAGGTAAGAAATGAAAGAGCTATGGTTTAACAAAAGACAAAGAAAATCTGAAAAACACAGATATACTGTTCTATGCGGAGGAAACAACTTCAATGACATCTGTGATTAATTCTTACAGTGCTTTCCCGGAGTGAGTATGATACCATCCCAATACTATGCTTTTGAATACAAGTATGATAAAACATAAAAGTTGTTGCCTATATAATGGTCTTACATTATCTAATATTTCTCCTGATAATTTTCACAAATATTAACTAGTCAACTTGATAGCCAGCCCATGCTGTTCTTTCATTTTTATAATCCAATATTATGAATTTATGCATATTACCAGTGGTTAGTATCTCTGACCACCATCACTCCCTACTAATGACTTTAGTTTTAGGCTCTTTTCTAAAACTTTTGAATAACTGAAGTATTACTCCCATAGATCTTGAAAAGACACAAATGTTATATCTTTTCCTATTAGTGTATTTCTTTAAACAGCTGCATGGGAGAACAGCAGCAAAAAATATGAAAGCATCGTGAACAACATCAGACATGACTAAAATCCAAGATTACATAATATTTATGCATGTACAAACTGCAGTTTTTATGATGCATCATTTGTACAAAGGATATTGTATATAGTAACTCCTTATCTCCAGCAGCAAATCAATTCATATATCATCTAAAAAACACTAGTGAAGCTTGTATATTCAAATGTTTACCCAGTTAAATGCACTGGGATGCTAAGCATCAACTAGTTTCCTTATTTTCGGTTTTAGATTTGTTCATTATGTAATGTTAATTCTTCAAAAAATTATAGATAAGTTGGTCTATAAACATTACCATCCATTCTGTAGTGCTTTACTTGACATAACACAAAATCTTTGGTTCCACCAGATTACAGAACTTGTTCACCCAGAGGTCTGTTAATGATATTTACTATTAACTTTCCTTTCTCACTGTGTTGTTTTTCTCATGTATCATTTTATACCAGTAATCTTAACACTTTCCCGTGATGCTCCATAGGTGTCTCTGCCCTGCTGGTCAAGTTCTCCTGTAGTTCGAGCCTTCATGAACCGTCACAACTACACAGAAGTGCGCCAAGTAGAGCAACACTATGTTGAGAAAGTCCTTGAGCTGGCTGACCTTACACCTATCAATTATATTACCTGGCAGGACCCAGCTGACCGTGGCACAAAGGTAGGTCATAAACTAATGACAAAACCTATATGTACATGACATTCAGATTGAACATTCAGATTTGGGACTCAGTAGACATGGTCATCTGGATGGATCATCAGAAAACTGCAGGAGTTAACTGTAAGCAGGGTATAATTAGGTTATTTTCTAATAAGAAAATTCAGCTGATTTCTAAACATGTATGGCTCAGAAGTTGTTTCATGTGGTATGATTATAGGTGATACCATTATGTATAATAGCTAGAGGATGGATGTGAGTGAATGAGGACTTTCGTTGTCATAAACACGATAAATGGCAAACGAGTGGGAAGGAAAGAAAAGAAATCATTAAACAATACAAATGTTCATAAAAGGTGGCAAACATGTATCAGGGTTTGCTGTTACTGGTGTTGTATGTTTAGAAGAGTGAAAACTCCAGATATTATTGACTATTTGCAGTGGTGTCTTTATGATGTAACCCTTTGCTCTGATGGAAATATGAATATGTTAATGCAGTGGCTCCTTACCCATTTAAACTGCTTATCACCAACATGTCCTCTTCACTTTGTGTACTAGATTATAACTAAAATCTCAATTTTACATAATAATTTACTTTGAACTTGTATAACCCTTTATGTTTATGGCTTTACTGAACTGTATTAGTTTTTCAGGAGACTTTGAGAAATTATTTTTTATTTCTTTAGTGCTCATATGTGAAGATTGCTTTAGTTTATTCATTTATGCCATTGTTTGTATACATTTTCCATACTACTTAACTTTCTAATCATTGACCATGCTAAGTCATTTTGGATTTTGACTTTTTTAGTGAGATTTGATATTTGATTGCTCTTCAACTCATCTTGAGGGAAGCAAATTATGCTTTCCTTTTTAGAAACATCAAGTATGCCTTAGCCAAAACCATGTCATTTAAAAAGGCAAAGCCTCAGTCAAAGCTGTATCAGCTGAAAAGGTAAATTCATAAGTGTGATAACCCCTTGAGGGTTACATTAGTTTTCCTTGAGCCTTTTCACAGGTTGCATATAAACTTTTTTTTTTTTTTCAATGAAATGAAAGGCTGTCATGGACTTTGAGTTTATGAAAAAAATCATATATTATGATGCAAAACAATAGATAAAATTTTGACATTCTTGAATGTGGAGGACCATAGGAATAAGCCTTAGAGAGGTAAGATTGGAGTTGGTTGTTAGATACCGCTATGCAGTTGTCTAGTTTCATTCATTTAGCAATAGTTGGAAGTAGGTTTTTCTAGGGGACTTTTCAAGGCCCTTATGACGTATGACAAATATACGTGATAGCTTTAGCCATCTTTAATGCAAACCACAGATGGAAATGATGATACACAAGCTCTGACTTGTATCCGGCCTCAAGCGAATTCATAAATTTATATCAGTAACCTGTTAAGCATTAAAGAAAAAGAAAAAGTACTTGGGGATATACCTCCATGTGTACATTCTGTATTTCAAACTTAGTTATTGGTCAATAGCCTTGCTTGGTTATGTTGAACAGACATCACAGTTAATATGAATGCTTACTGTTCCTCAGGTTCTGAGATGGAGGTGAATCATGCATCCATGCACCTGCCCTTATATGCATCTCAGATTGTTCTAATTTTTGACTACTTTGGTAAACTTGGTAATGCATGGGCCACTAGCTGAGGGCAATTCTAGCGCAGTGTTTTCAGAGGAAATTCACTGAGTTTTAAAATGTTATTGACAATTTGCCCACTGTGACACCCAGCACTCAGATTACCCCTCCTTAGTATGGACTAGCAAATCAAGCTGCATTGTGATCACTGCATTGAAAGAAATCATAGCAAGGACATTATTTGATGTTTGTTTTTTTTGGCCACTGGAAAAAACCTCATAGAATGTGAAAATTTCGAATATGTCTTTCTGAATTATCATTACTCAAGTATAGATTGTACAGTTCAGAGTTTGCTGTCTTCAGATAACTTGATCCTTGGAAATTTACTTCAAGAGGCTAATATCTCTTGTACATTATTTAGATAGGTAACAAACTAGAGACTTGTCACAGACATTTCAGCTGCATCTCTATGTTTCCAGATGGCAAACACAAGTGTTGTTCAGGTGTGGAAGGATGTATCCCTCTCACCATCCAAGATAAAAGGATGGCGAGAGTATTTGCACGACCTGACAGCAGCTGGCCACCAGGTCATCTTATCTTCTTGCTGGTACATCAACTTCATTACATATGGCCAGGACTGGAAGAACTTCTACAACTGTGACCCCACTGATTTCCAAGGTTTGATAATGTGGTGAAATGTTTTAACTCATAATGTTTGCTTGGTTTGCAGACCTACAGGATTGGATAGTACATAGACTCATGAATACATATTGATTACAATAGTTATAATTTAGAATTCTAGGGTTTTATTTTACTGTTACACATAATTATCTAAGATTTCTGGTCTTAGATATATATGTTTCACAAGTCTTTGAACATACAATTGTGTGCATATATTAATGGATAGTATCTGAAATTGGCATAGATGTGGATATTTACAGCAAGTATAATCACTGATTTTTTTTTTTGAAAAAATACTGTGAAAAATGAAGAAATTAAAGTTTATACACAGAAATGTCACAAAAGTACCTGTCACATGGCATTATCGTCCAGGAATCCTGATGTAGTTTTTTAATCTTGTAATCAGATCTCATTTAAATGTGTTGCTCAGTGACATCCATTGTTCAATACGCTCAGTTTCAAATGCCTGCTTAGGGGTTAACCTGAATTAAATGTACCATCACCACACACTTGTGCATGGAAAATATCTTTATATAGACCATATTTTCTTTATTATTTTGAGATACCACATACTGTGGGTAGTGTATTTATTTGATAAGTGACTAATATTTATAATTGTGAAAACATTTGTCAACTCAATAGACATCAGTCCCAGCAACTAAGAGTGAAAGAAATCATTTATTGTTGAGATGGATTTTGTGCTGTATGAGGCTAAATACTATTCACTTTTATGATTATCACTTATGATCTGAAGAATAACATGAAGGCTGGAGAGAGTTTGACTGATTCGTGTACATATTAGAGATAAAGAAACAGGACAAGCAGGGTGCCACCCATCATATGTCACCTATGCACCATGTTGTGTTGCCACTCACACTGCTAACAGTGTCAGTCAGTATTTGATGATTTATGGTGAATGATATTTTAAAAAATTTTTCATTAATGAATGTTAATTTATTGTAACAAAATGTTACAAAAACCATATTATATATATATATATATATATATATATATATATATATATATATATATATATAGGGTTGAGGGTCAAGTCAATTGGGAGGTGAGTTTGAATGGAGAAAAACTGGAGGAAGTGAAGTGTTTTAGATATCTGGGAGTGGATCTGTCAGCGGATGGAACCATGGAAGCGGAAGTGGATCATAGGGTGGGGGAGGGGGCGAAAATTTTGGGAGCCTTGAAAAATGTGTGGAAGTCGAGAACATTATCCCGGAAAGCAAAAATGGGTATGTTTGAAGGAATAGTAGTTCCAACAATGTTGTATGGTTGCGAGGCGTGGGCTATGGATAGAGTTGTGCGCAGGAGGATGGATGTGCTGGAAATGAGATGTTTGAGGACAATGTGTGGTGTGAGGTGGTTTGATCGAGTAAGTAACGTAAGGGTAAGAGAGATGTGTGGAAATAAAAAGAGCGTGGTTGAGAGAGCAGAAGAGGGTGTTTTGAAATGGTTTGGGCACATGGAGAGAATGAGTGAGGAAAGATTGACCAAGAGGATATATGTGTCGGAGGTGGAGGGAACGAGGAGAAGAGGGAGACCAAATTGGAGGTGGAAAGATGGAGTGAAAAGGATTTTGTGTGATCGGGGCCTGAACATGCAGGAGGGTGAAAGGAGGGCAAGGAATAGAGTGAATTGGAGCGATGTGGTATACAGGGGTTGACGTGCTGTCAGTGGATTGAATCAAGGCATGTGAAGCGTCCGGGGTAAACCATGGAAAGCTGTGTAGGTATGTATATTTGTGTGTGTGGACGTGTGTATGTACATGTGTATGGGGGGGGTTGGGCCATTTCTTTCGTCTGTTTCCTTGCGCTACCTCGCAAACGCGGGAGACAGCGACAAAGTATAAAAAAAAAAAAAAAATATATATATATATATATATATATATATATATATATATATATATATATATTATCCCTGGGGATAGGGGATTAAGAATACTTCCCACGTATTCCCTGCGTGTCGTAGAAGGCGACTAAAAGGGGAGGGAGCGGGGGGCTGGAAATCCTCCCCTCTCGTTTTTTTTTGTTTTTTTTTAAATTTTCCAAAAGAAGGAACAGAGGGGGCCAGTTGAGGATATTCCAAAAAAGGCCCAGTCCTCTGTTCTTAACGCTACCTCGCTAACGCGGGAAATGGCGAATAGTTTAAAAGAAAGAAAAAGAATAATTATCTAAGATTTCTGGTATGAATTCAGTCTAATAAGAGATATGATCAGTCCCATGAGCTCCTGTAGGATATCACTCAAATTTATCATGAATAAGGTGCATTTACTATCTTGAATAACATGAATACAGTATTTGATTTATCAGTACAGCACAATATTTAACAAGCCTGAACAACTAAAGATACATGAATTCATGAAAAGGGACTCAACTTTTGGTTGTTAATGCTCTTACTTCCATTACTTGAATATCAGGTTGAGATGTTGCAAGTCTTTTTTTAATTTATGATGTCCTTTATGTTATTTTTCCATGAAGCTTAAGGGCATGGCTACAGAATTGCTATTTATGCTGATTTGTAAATGGCTGAAACTATAGATTTAGTCACATTTAGTTAGTATTGATAGGTTTTTATCTGCAAAACTTATATCATCTGCCATCAGTCCAGTATCTACAAATACTCATGACAAGATTTTACCTAAGGCATGGCCAGCATGTATTACTCATTACATATCTGTTTTTGTTTTTTTTCAAGATTTTATGGTACCCAATCTTTACACAGCTACAGTGCTTATTAGATTTAGGTTGATAATCATTTTCTTCAGTCAGCTGATGGTCAGTGAAACAGAATTGTTTTTATTTTTCTTGTAGTGGGTATGATCAAAACTGAACATACCATCAGCAACAGTAGAGATAACTAACACAGTACCTTATATTCAAGCTGAGAGAGCTCAAGAGGGTTTGATATATGGAGAGAATGAGTGAGGAGAGGCTATATCTCTGATGCTTGTTCCCACACAACAGAGTATCCATAACTAGTGAATTCCAGGGCTGGTTCTTAACCTTTAGTGCTTCACACTTAGCAGGCCACTGACAGAGGGCAACTCTAGTGTAGTGTTTGCAGAGGCTGAAGTAGCCCATCATTTTTTTTTTCCTTCTTTTTTTTTTTACATTCAGTTTCTAAGGCTTGTTTCAGTTACCTTAATAAGTATTAAGGTTATAAAGGTTGTATTTCAAGCTGAGAGAGCTCAAGAGGGTTTGATATATGGAGAGAATGAGTGAGGAGAGGCTATATCTCTGATGCTTGTTCCCACAGCATCAGAGTATCCATAACTAGTGAATTCCAGGGCTGGTTCTTAACCTTTAGTGCTTCACACTTAGCAGGCCACTGACAGAGGGCAACTCTAGTGTAGTGTTTGCAGAGGCTGAAGTAGCCCATCATTTTTTTTTTCCTTCTTTTTTTTTTTACATTCAGTTTCTAAGGCTTGTTTCAGTTACCTTAATAAGTATTAAGGTTATAAAGGTTGTATTTCAAGCTGAGAGAGCTCAAGAGGGTTTGATATATGGAGAGAATGAGTGAGGAGAGGCTATATCTCTGATGCTTGTTCCCACAGCAACAGTAGTATCCATAACTAGTGAATTCCAGGGCTGGTTCTTAACCTTTAGTGCTTCACACTTAGCAGGCCACTGACAGAGGGCAACTCTAGTGTAGTGTTTGCAGAGGCTGAAGTAGCCCATCATTTTTTTTTTCCTTCTTTTTTTTTTTACATTCAGTTTCTAAGGCTTGTTTCAGTTACCTTAATAAGTATTAAGGTTATAAAGGTTGTATTTCAAGCTGAGAGAGCTCAAGAGGGTTTGATATATGGAGAGAATGAGTGAGGAGAGGCTATATCTCTGATGCTTGTTCCCACAGCATCAGAGTATCCATAACTAGTGAATTCCAGGGCTGGTTCTTAACCTTTAGTGCCTCACCCTTAACAAGCCACTAGTAGAAGGCAACTCTAGTGTAGTGTTTGCAGAGGCTGAAGTAGCCCATCATTTTTTTTTTCCTTCTTTTTTTTTTTTACATTCAGTTTCTAAGGCTTGTTTCAGTTACCTTAATAAGTATTAAGGTTATAAAGGTTGTATTTCAAGCTGAGAGAGCTCAAGAGGGTTTGATATATGGAGAGAATGAGTGAGGAGAGGCTATATCTCTGATGCTTGTTCCCACAGCAACAGAGTATCCATAACTAGTGAATTCCAGGGCTGGTTCTTAACCTTTAGTGCTTCACACTTAGCAGGCCACTGACAGAGGGCAACTCTAGCTCAGTGTTTGTATAGGCTCCTATCTAATGGTCCTACTGACTACTACTACCTAATGCCCCTGCCTAATATTCTTACCTGTTATTTCTACCTAATGGTCCTGCCTAAATTTTCCTACCAACTAACCCTGACTATTGCTCATACCATTTTGCCAAAAGGCAAGGCTAGTGCATAGTACTTTCCACAGGAAAATCTAGAGTTACAAAGAATGAGCTAGGTGAGTTAATTGTTGTTCAGTGTTATGTATAACAAGAAGAGATTTTATGTTTGTAGACAGAATGCCAGTTGTCCACGTGTGGGTGAGGCAGAAGGAAAAGACAGCTACCTTGGTCAGAGAAGTGTAACATGACAATCACTGAAGTGCTGGCATACTATGCAGCAAAGATGATATAGATCAGAAGTGGATGGAGCAAGCAGATGAAAGGACAAGAGTGAAAAAGATTTAGTGTGTTCAAGGTCTGAACATGCAGGAGTGACAGTGATGCATGGGATAGATTAAATTGGAGGAATGGGGTATCCAGCAGATGACATGCTGTTAATAGACTGACCCAGGGCATATGATGTAGCCAGAGGAAACCTTAGAAATATTTGTAGGGCATGGTTTTGATTAGGGGGCTGAGGTTATGTTACATTGCACATGACAGTTGGAGAGTGGATGTGAGCAAATGAGGCCTTTTCTTCATCTGTTCCTGCTACCTCATTAATAAGAGTAACAGCAGACAAATATGAAAGAAAGAGTTGGGTCACTTCATCAGGTATCTGATGCTTGAACAGCTTGCAGGTGACTGAAAGCTTAACTGCTGGAGGAAGATTTTGTAAGTGGCACCCAACTCTAAAAAGGAAATACAATGCCAAAAGAAGTCAGTTTTCATGTACATGGACAATACCTCATGAATAATAGGTACAGATACCTTTAATATAAGTAATCTTCATACAAACATCAACTGTATTTGCGCTGTAGCACAGATAGTTCTCACCTGCAGTAATAGAATAAGAAAACTTGATTTTACTTTCATTAGTAGATTTATGGTTTACATATATAAACACAGCCCCACTAAACATACTCCCATCTGAAATCTCATTCTCCAAGTTACAATTTCTTGTTTGCTCCATGAATCCCACCCATCTCTTCAACAACACAAATCTCTGATTCAACATATCACAAGACCCCTTTTATTCATAGCACACGCATACTAGGAATAAAAAGCTTATCCCAGCCTCACACTTGAGTAACCGCTACTCACAGATCCCACCACCCCATATACATACAACTGACAAAATACATATGGAGAAATAATCCAGCAAGCCTTAAATAACCAACCTCTCACCTAAGTCTTATAATCCAACCCCCTCCCTAGAGAAACATGATTCATTTGTCTATCTAAGCTCTGGACATAGCCCATCACTTCAACACCACCAACACCATTTCAACATATCCCAAGACCATTCATGCCCATGATGAAACTACCATAAAGAAGACACTGAGCACCTTCTACTCAGTTGCCCTGCGCTCTTTGGACATAGACATACTTACATCACAACACTTTATGACCTGTGGTCCTGCCTGGTAGACATACTTAATTTCCTGAGTGTTGCCAGAGCCTCATAAAGATAAAAGGAACTTGGGGCAGGAAGTAAGTATACGTATATATTTTTTCATAATTGGCCACTGTTTCCTGCATTAATAGGATAATGGCAGGAACAGACAATGAAAGGCCATATACACTCATATCCATTCTCTATCATATGCAATGCACTGAAACTGTAGCCTCACATCCACAACCAGGCCCAACAGACCTTTCTTAGTTTCCCCATATATTTTTTTTATTTATTTTACATATTATACTTTGTCGCTGTCTCCTGCATTAGCGAGGTAGCGCAAGGAAACAGATGAAAGAATGGCCTAACCCACCCACATCCACATGTATATCCATACGCATCCACACATGCACATATACATACCTATACATCTCAACGTAAACATATATATACACACACAGACATATACATATATACACATGTACATAATTCATACTGTCTGCCCCTATTCATTCCTGTCACCACCCCGCCACACATGAAATGACAACCCTCTCCCCCTGTATGTGTGCGAGGTAGTGCTAGGAAAAGACAACAAAGGCCACATTCGTTCACACTCAGTCTCTAGCTGTCATGTATAATGCACTGAAACCACAGCTCCCTTTCCACATCCAGGCCCCACAAAACTTTCCTTGGTTTACCCCAGACGCTTCACATGCCCTGGTTCAATCCACTGACAGCACGTCAACCCCTGTATACCACATCGTTCCAATTCATTCTATTCTTTGTATGCCTTTCACCCTCCTGTATGTTCAGGCCCCAATCGCTCAAAATCTTTTTCACTCCATCCTACCACTTCCAATCTGGTCTCCCACTTCTCCTCGTTCCCTCTGCCTATGACACATATATCTTGTTTGTCAACCTTTCCTTACTTATTAGTTCAATATGTCCAAACCATTTTAACATACCCTCTTCTGCTCTTTCAACCACACTCCTTTTATTACCATACATCTCTCTTATCCTTTCATTACTTAATCAAACCACCTCACACCATATATTGTCCTCAAGCATTTCATTTCCAACACATCCACCCTCCTCCATACATCCCTATCTATAGCCCATGCCTCACAACCATACAATATTGTTGGAACTAATATTCCTTCAAACTACCCATTTTTGATCTTCAAGATAAGGTTATCTCTTTCCACACATTCTTCATCGTTCCCAGAACTCTTACCCCCTCCCCTACCCTATGACGCACTTCCGTTTCCATGGTTCTATTTGCTGCCAAGGCCTCTCCCAGAAATACTTCACTTCCCCAGTTTTTCTCCATTCAAACTTACATACCAACTAACTCGTCCCTCAAGCCTGCTGAAACAAATAACCTTTCTCTTATTCACATTCACTCTCAACCTTCTCCTTTCACACACTTTTCCAAATTCAGTCACCAACTATTGCAGTTTCTCACTCAAATCAGCCCCCAGTGCTGTATCATTGGCAAACAACAATTGACTCACTTCCCTGGCACTCTCATCCCCAACAGACTGCATACTTGCCACTCTCTCCAAAACTCTTGCATTTACCACCCTCACCACCCCATCCATAAACAAATCAAACATCCATGGGGGCATCACACATCCTTGCTGCAGACCAACCCTGACTGGGAACTAATCACTCTTCTTTCTTCCTACTCGTACACATGCCTTACACCTTTAATAAAAACTTCCCAGCAAATGAAAATTGTCATAGTTTTTGTCTTTCATTGTAATACTGATTGTGCTTGATTTCTTTTGTTTTTATCATTTAGGTAATTTTGACTATTTCTTTGGCTCTCCTTGAAATAAGAACTTACCACCTCATTACATGATTACTGGCTGTCACAGAGTATATGGAATTAGAACTAATAGCTTTTTTAACTATATTTCTAATTTTAGCTGCTTTTCCTTTCATGTCCATGAAACTTCCCCAAGCTAATGTATTTCTGGCTACATTAGAACATGGATATAACTAATGTAATACTGAAGTATACTCTTCTTATCATTCCCAAGCTAATGTATTTCTGACTGTTTTACAACATTGATATTAATAATGTAATACTGAAGTATACTCATCTTATCATTTTATGTTGCATAAATTTTTTTTTGTTATATCACAGACGAGGTGTCCCAGCCCAACCTATCCTGAATGGTTACTGTGGTGAATGGGAGGTTCCTCAAGATGTTATGATGTCTACACCTCCCCCCACCACAACTACAACTACCACCACAACTACTCCACCTCCAACTACCACCACCACCACAACGACACCATCTACTACTCCATCTACCACCTCTTCTACCACCACAACCACTACAGCTCCTACTACTACCACCACCACCACTACCACCACCACAGCTTCATATTCACCACCGACCCCAGCACCTAAAGATCCACCTTCCCCAGCTTCCCAAGCACCATCAGCAGGGCAGCAGCAAGTAGAAAGCCATACTAATATAGAGCAGCCTCAGCAGCCACAGCAGCCTGCAGCTGCTGCATCAGACCCTGCTGTTGCAGCCACCTCACAGGCAACCCCTGTAGCTACACCTGCGGGAGATGCAACTGTTAATGAGCAAGCTGAAGCTGTGCCTGGAGCGTAGGATCCTAATGGGCTATACTTATAAACTCTTGACAGTGTCATGTGCATTTTTGCTGTGAAAGTATTATTGGTCTATTTTTTTGTTTTCAGTAATTTTTCACAGTGACTGATTTTGCTGAACTGCAAACAGTGGCAATCCATACTAAATTCTGCAGCCTTGTTTTTCTTTGACACTTGTCTCTTGCTCATGTGACTTGGACTGCAATGAATGTAATTATTGTTGTCATTTGTTAAATTGTGTTTGTTTTATATATTTTTTTTAATTCAGAGCATGTGTGCAATTTTTTATATGTTAAGCTCAGTAGACAGATATGCCATACACATGTATATTCCTGTTTGTTGATTTACCTATTCTCTATTACAGCTGAAGTGCACCAATTTATTTGAATTTCGGGAAAAACTAAACCAATAAATTCTAAAGGGCGAAGACCCATTAGTGTGGAATCAAAATCCATTTCCAGAAATAAGGATTTGGAAGTGAGTTATTACATCGTTTGTTTTAAGCTTCCAAAAGAGGAATAAAGTGTGAAGTCTAGTGTAGTTAATAAGACACAGTTCTACACAGAGAAAAGTTCTTGCTGTGGTTTTCATATATGTGATCAATAGTGCTTCATACAAAGACTGCCTATATTAGCAGCATGAAAGAAAATGAAGTTGAATATACAATTTTTTTCTGAAGATTGTAATCAAATCGATACATTATATGTATACAGGGTATTTCATGATGCAGCGCTTATTGGCACTGACAAACAAGTATGGTCTGTTACTCTTTTTTTATGCCCATGAGTGATATATCCATCTCATTACCACTGTTGTCCATGTCTTTGGAATCATTGAAGTGTCATCATATCATCCCAAACATACTTAAGAATATCATGTCTTTCACACATTATTTAATATTGCCATATCTGTCACACACTATTATAACTTTTACAAGCACACATATAAACAATACTACACCCCTCACACGTTCTGCCCATGAGCATGATTTTCTTTGTATACTACTACTGTGTTTTTACTTGGTCTGTGCCTAGATGGTGCTAAATTTGTGAAACATGCTGTATGTGTTATGGTGATAAATAGAAGATGTAGAATAACTACATTGCTATTTATTTAGGAGTGTTTTGTAATACATGTACACAGATCATATTTTACTGAGATTCTAATAAATATACTACTTAAGGTCCTTGTTTTATATTGAAAATGGAATTGTTCATGGTAAAATAAGATATTTTGTGGGACATGAGATGTTGTACATTTACAGAGACTAATTTGCCCTAACAGTTATTGAACCCTCTTTTCACATATTCTTCAATGCTCCCAGAACCTTCACTGTTATGTCTCACTTCTACTCCCATGATTCCACTTGCTGCCATGTCCACTCCCAGGTATTTAAAACACTTCATTTTCTCCATATTTCTTCCATTCAAATCTGTCACCAGTGCTATGTTGTCAACAAACAATATCTGACTCTATTCCCAGGCCCCCACCTCATCCTCTGCAAACTGCATACTCTCTCTCTCTCCAAGACTTGCGTGTACCCCCCTCACCACCAAATCAAACAGCCTTGGCAACATCACACTTCCTGGCTGCAGACTAACTTTTGCCAGGTACCACTAACACACCTTTCTTCCTACTCTTACATGTACCTTACACCTTTGATAAAAACTTCTCATTGCTTCTAACAGCTTTCTTCACACACCAAATATTCTTAAAACCTTCCACAAAGCATGTCTGTCAGCCCTCTCATGTGCTTTCTCCAGATCCATAAATGCAACGTACAAATACTATAGTTTCTTCTAGGTATCTTTCACACATTTTTTAAGCAATCACCTAATCCACACATCCTTTACTAATGGAACCACATTGTTCCTCCCCAACTTGATGCTCTGTACATGCCTACCTCATTTGTCTTCACCAAACCATTTTCTCTCACTTCCCATACCACCTCAACCCAAATGCCCATACATCTGTCACTATATCATCAAGCACATTCAACAGTCCTTCAACACACTCACTCTACCTCCTCCTACTTCATCACTTCATGTTACCACCTCCCTATATGTCCCCATCACAGATGTTTCCATTTGTTTTCTTGTTTTATGCAGACTACTAACCTCTTTCCAAAACATCATCTGATTCTCCCTGAAGTTTACTGATATTTCTCACCCTAACTCTCATTTACCCTCTTTTTCAGTCCTTACACCTTCATTTTGATCACCTGCCACTATCTTAAAAAACTCCCAATCATTTGCACTCTTTCTCTGTATACCTCTTTTTTTCTCTTCCCTAACAACTTTATGTTGTCATCCCACCACTGACTACCCTTTCTAACTTTCCCACCTTCCACCTTGTGCATGCTACAAACTCCTCTTGTACATGCCAGCACAGCTTCCCTAAATACCTCCCATTCCTCACCCACTACCCTAGCCTCATTTACTCTCATCTTTTCCCAATCTATGCTCAATTTCTCTTGATAATTCTCCACACAAGTCTCTTTTCCAAGTTCACATATTTTCACCACCCTTTTCTCACTCCTAAGGTTTCCTCTTTTCCAAAACCTTCTACAAACCTTCATCCTTGCCTCCACAACGTAATGATCAGATATCTCACCAGCTGTCCCTCTGTGCACATTCACTTTCACAATTCTCTCTTTTACACGCCTATCAATTAGTATGTAATCAAATGATGCTATCATTCATCTTTCCTACTCACATATGTCCTTTTTAAGCCAGGTGTTCCCAATCACCAGCCCTCGCTCAGCACACAACTCCACAAGCTGTTTACCATTTCTATCAACTTTATTGAATACCCAATGGCCCCAGTTTTCCCACAACTGTCACATTACTCACCTTTGTGTGTAAATCACTCAACACTAATACCCAGTCTCTTGCATCAAAACTGTTGACACAATCAGTCAGTTGTTCCTCAAACATTTGCCTCTCATGATCTTTTCATGACTGGATGCATAAGCACCAATAATCATTCATCAATCACAGTACACTGGAATTTTTTAGCCATATCAGTCTTGAGTTCACTTCCTTACACTCTTTCACACACTCCCTTCTGCTTCAGCAGTAGTGGTATCCCTTCCTTAGCTCTTGCCCTCACCCCAACCCCTGACTATATCATCTGTCTATCTATCTACCTGATGCCCATTCCCTCCATGCTACAGCAAAAGAGTCTCCACTTATCTAAGTCCTTACATGCCTCCCTCACATACACCATTCCATGCATTCTTCCACCACTTCTTTCTCTCTAGTACTTTTCAACTCTGTTACCCACCATCACAGATGATCTTCCTCCCACAATGACCCCTTAATTGTACTGTCATACACTCGCCTTGTTGTATTCTTTCCACATACCCAAACCACCTCAACATATTACATTTCACCCACTCTGTCACTTCACAATCCATTCCCTGCCTTACTAAATCTCCCATACACCCCTTCACTTCTTTTATCATTCCATCTAGTCATACCACATGCTCCTTTCAAGTAGCTCATTTCCACAGCCTGGATTCGTGATCACTGTGGCTGATTCCATGTCCATGTTCTAGGTGCATGGGTCAAGGTCAAGAGGACTGTATGGTCTTTACAGCCTTTCTTCACTTCCATACTTACACCTCTACCCTTCATTACTCTATTAAAGGACTCAGTGACTCTTCTAACCTGTACTGCTCTTTGCCTTATCCCTCCTTCATTATCACCAAACTTACCCAAGATAACTATCATATACTTAAATTTTGTCACCTCTTCCAGTCTTTCTTTCCCCATATCTGTAACACAGTTTAGTACTGTTTCCTTTCTTATTCTACAGAGCTTTGCAAAATCTATACTTTCACTCTGTTACCTTTAAAACACCATTAGTTGACTCTTACTCACATTTACTTCAATTGTCAACACTTACACACATCATAAAGCACACTTACAACCTTCAGCAACTCCTCTTCATACTCAGCAAACAGCACAGCATCATACACAAATAGGTCTGTCACAAGCTGCCACACCTCACCACCACACTAAATCTCTAAACCCCCCTTTCCCTACTTTTGCTTTCATCTGTTTTATCACCCCATCAATACATATGTTAAAAAAACCTCTGTGACATCACACAGCCCTGCCGCACACCCCACCCTCATGCAAACCGAAACCTTTGCCCAACTCTCCCTCCAATCTTATATGTGCATTTGCTCCTCTATAGGATGCTTAAACACCATCTAACAGTTGTCCATCTACCCCATGTATCCTCAATACATCCCATACAGCATTCCACTCAACTCTGTCATATGCTTTTCTCTAGATCCATAAAAGCTACTTACAGGTTTTTGCCTGTTCCTGAATACTGTTTTGCAGTCATTCTCGCCACAAGAATCAAATCCATACGTCCCCTACCTTTCCTAAAACCCCCTTGTTCTTCATCTATTCAGCATTCAGTCAGTCAGTCAACATTTGCATAAACTTTTACTAGTATACTTTCTAGACTTACCCCCCTTATAATTGCTACATACATACTTAGCAACTTTTCTTTTGAATAAAGGGACAATGATAGCTTTCACCCAATCCTCAGGCAAAGAACTGTGAAAGCTATTATTATTCCTAAGACATTTCCAAACCATTCTTCCCCTTTACCCTTGATCTTTGTTTTGCTCAAGAGCCAGAGCCTCCAGGTTCCTTTCCTCAAACATACTACTTATCTCTCCTTTCTTCTAACCTTTGTTACATCCACAAACATTAAGACATTCCAGCCTGAGCTTTCAAGGAAGATATGCACTTCCTGCTTGGCTCCTTCTGTTCCATCTTTTAGAAATTGAAATACAGATGAAAAGGCCTCATTTGCTCACATTTATTCTGTAGCTGTCTATGTGTAATGCACCAAAACCACATTCCCCTAACCACAACCGGGCACCACAAACCTTTCCATGGTTTCCCCCACCTGATTCATAAGCCCTAGTTCAGACTGGCAATATGTTGTCCTTTGTACACCACATCACTCCAGTTCATAATGTCCCATGCACGCCTCTCATCCTCCACCATGCTCAGGCCCCAAACAATCAAAATCCTTTTCACTCCCCTTCCATCTCCAATTTGGTGTACCCCTTCTCCTTGTCCTTTCCACCTTCTATCACTAATTATCTACATATGTCCAAACCATTTCAGCACACCCTCTTTAGCTGTCTACCACACTCTCATTACCAGGTCTCTCTTTCACCCTTTTATTGCTCACTCAATTAAATCTTATCACACCACATACTGTACTGAGAGATTTCATTTCCAACATATCACTCTACTTTGCATATTCTCATCTACAGCCCATGCCTTGCATCCATACAGCACTGATGAGACTACTGTACCTTCAAACATATCCATTTTCACCCTCCCAGAAAAGAAATTCTCTTCCCACACATTCCTTAATGCTCCTAGAACCTTCACCACTCAAGCCCATCCTTTGACTCACTTATGCTCCCATGGTTTCATACACTGCCATATCTACTCCCAGGTATCTAAAACACTTCACTTCCTCTAAACCTTCCCCATTTAAACTCACACCCCAACGAACCTGTCCCTCTGCCCTTCTAAACCTAATAACTGCTTTTATTTACAGTCACTCTGAACTTCCTCCTTCCACACACACTCCCAAACTCAGGCACTGACTTCAGCAGTTTTTCACTTGAATCAGCCACCAAAGCTGTCATCAGTGAGCAACTGACACACTTCCCAGTTCCTCTCATCCCCTGCAGATTGCATACTCACCCCTCTCCCTCACCACTGTATCCATAAAAATATCAGCCATGATGACATCACACCCCAGCCACAGACATCGTCACCTGGACCCACTCGCCCTCTTCTCTGCCTATTTGCACACGTGCTGTACACTTGATGAAAACTTCTCACTGCTTCTAGTACCTTCCTTCCAACATATATTTGTAAGACCTTCCACAAGGCACCTCTATCATATGCTATCTCATACAATCCCAATATTTCTCTTAAGTATTTCTTACGCATATTCTATAAAGAAAACACCTGATCCACACATCTTCTACTGCTTCTAAAACCAATCTGTTGCTCTGTCCATGCCTTTACTGTACCATTCATAGGATGAAAATCTTAATTACCTAAAGAACAACACAGTAACCCCCTTTGCAATACCATCTACTGCAGCCACTTTGCCACTTTTAATCTTACACAAGGCTTATACTACCTCTTCTCTTTTTATCAGACCACTTTCCATGACTCTCTCACTTCACATAGCTCCCCAATGCAAACGTCCAACATCTGCCATTCTATCAAACACACTCAACAATCCTTCCAAATACTACATCTCCTCAACTCATCATGACTTCCCCATTTGTCCCTTCATCGGTATTCCCACCTGTTTTTTCCCATTTGTCCTTTCACCAATATTCCCACCTGTTTTTGTTTTTCTCACATTAATCACCTAACAAAACAACTTATTCTTGCGGAAGTATATTGATAATACTTGCTCACCCCAACTCTTATTTGCCCCCTTTTTCTACCCTTGCACCTTTCTCTTGACCTTCTGCCACTTTTTCTCGTGCATCTCCCAATCATCTGCACTCCATTCCTGTAAGCACTGCCCATGCATCTCTCTTTTCTCCTTCACTAGCAATTTCACTTCATGATTCCTCCATTCTTACCAGCCCACCTAACACCTTCCACATGTTACACACTTCTCTTGCACATGCCAGCACTGTTTCCCTAAATAACTTCCATTCCTCACCCACTCCCCTTGCTTCATTTACTCTCACCTTTTGCTATCATGTTCCCAATCTGACATACACCGATCTGAAACCACACTCCCCAGAAAAACACAAGTTACAGTCTTCTGCTTGCCTCTGCACATCACCTATCACTACAACACTACAAACACCATTTCAACACATCCCCAGACCCTTCATGCCCATGATGCAATTGCCATAAAGGAGACACCAACCATTTACTAGCCTGTGTTCCTGAGTGCTGCAGAAGCCTCATAAGGATAGAAGGGACTTGTGGAGCAGGGAGGTAAGGTATAAACATTCTTTTTCTTTCTTTTCTTTGTGTGTGTCTAAAGTTAATTAGATGGTTAGTTAGTAAGTTATGAGGAAAAAGTGGTAACTGAGAGGGTGGTGGCATGCACAGAGCATGACTTGGGAGGAACAATGTGGTTTCAGAAGTGGTAGAGGACGTGTGGATCAGTTGTTTACTTTGAAGAATAAGAGTAAGACATACACAAGAATTGGTATGTAGTAATTATGAGGCTGGAGAAAGCATGTGAAGGGGATGATAGAGAAGCTTTATGAAACACGTTATGAATATAAAGTGTTGGAGGAAGGCTATTGGAAGCAGTGGGGAGTTTTTATGAAGAGATTAAGGCATGTGTGTAAGTAGGTAGAGAGGAGGGTGTGGTTTCAGTTAGAGATGAGTTGCAACAGGGGGGGGGGTGTTATCATGGCTGTTTTTTTTTGTTTTGTTTTGTTTTTCTTCCCAGATAAAATGGCACTGGTGACACATTTGAGAGATACAATTATTTTTAATTGGGAAAATATGCAGAATGAGAAAGTTGAGAGCAAATTTGAATAAAAGCAAATTTATTGGGTTTAGTGCTGAAGAGAGAGAGAGAGAGTGGTTGGGGTTTGAATGGAGAAAACTTCGAGAACATGAAGTATATCAGATGGCAGAAAATGAAACAATGGGAGCTAAAGTGAGTCATATGGTGGGTAAGGGGGAAAAGGTCTTGGGAGCACTGAAGAGGGTGTGGAAAGAGAGGTCACTATCTGGGAAGGCAAAGATGGGCATGTTTATATGTATACAGTATTAAATGTATGCCATGGGCTATTGGTATGGATGTACAAAAGAGGGTGAATCTGTCAGAAATGAAACATCTTGAGAACAATTCAGGTTGAGGAAGGTTGACCTTGTAAGAAACGATAAGGTAAGAGAGAATTGTGGTAATAAGAAGAGCATGGTAGAGAAAGCTGAAAAGAATGTGTTGAAATGATTTGGACATATGGACACAATGAGAGGAAAGGTTGACAAAAAGGATATATGTGTCAGAAGTAAAGGGGACAAGGAGACCAAACTGGAGATGGAAGGATGGAGTGAAAAATGTTTTAAGTGGGTCTGAACATACAGGAGGATGTAAGTCAGGCATGGAATTGCATGTATTTGAGCAATGTGGTATATGGGGGATATGTGCTGTCAATGGACTGAACCAGGGCATATGAAGTAACCGGAGGAAACCAGGGAAGGTTTGTTGGGCCTGGCTGTGGATAGGGAGCCGTGGTTTCAGTACATCATACCACATGACAGCTAGAGAATTGATGTGAATACTGCCTAAGTATTCCCAGTATTTCATAGCGGGTGACTAAAAGGGGTGGGAGCGGAGGGCTGGAAATCCTCCCCTGCTGTTTTACCTCACAAAAAGAAGGAACAGAGGAGACCAAGTGAGAATTTTTCCCTCTAGGGCTAAGTTACCTGCTCATGAAGTTACCTCGCTAAGACGGGAAATGGAGAATATATATATTGTAGGTGGAAGGATGAAGTGAAAAAGATTTTGAGCGACTGGGACCTAAACATACAGGAGGGTGAGAGGCATGAATTGGGACGATATGATAAAACAGGGTCAATGTGCTGTTAATGGACTGAACCAGGGAATGTGAAACGTCTGGAGTAAAACATAGAAAGGTCTGTGGGGCCTGGATGTGAATAGGGATCTGTGGTTTCGGTGCATTACACATGACAGCGAGAGACTGAATGTGAATGAATGTGGCCTTTTTTGTCTGTTTTCCTGGCTTTACCTCACTGTTTCCTGTGGGGCGGGGTAGCGCCAAGAATGGATGAAGGCAAGTATGAATATGTACATATGTATATGTCTATGTATACGTACGTATATATTGATATGCATATGTGTATGGGCGTTTATGTGTACATAGGTGTATGTGAGTGGATGGACCATTCTTCTTCTGTTTCGTGGCGCTACCTCGCTGACCTGGGAAACGGCTTTCTGCACAGTTCTTAAGAAGTGGCGATCTGGCCCAGCATGACCCCTTAGTCTCTCAAACAAAAATTCCCGCATTTTTTCCCCACGTTATGCAGTGTTCACGGAGAGGTCTCTCGTCAATGAGTCCCATCCTCATAGTCTGGCACTTTTTTTGGACTGAATTTCAAAATTCATTTATCAGGTCAATTTTGATAGTCTGTCCAGGTCCTCATATATGCTGATGAAATCCTCGGGATTCCTTTGTTTGTTTGTTTGTTTCTCCGCCCATGACCTTGACATCAACCGTAAATATAAATATTCCATCTGACTAAATAACCTCTGAATAATGGATGCTGTATTAAATGCATGTGTGGTGCAATGAGTCTGGTTCACGTCCCAGACTTTTATTAATGGTGGAGTGATATATGTGACCAGTCTGAGTCAGCTGCCACCTGCGTATTGGCACGTAGCCGTTTAGCTTTGATCACACGAGCCTAAACCATCTACCATCGATGGAACATGGCTCCCAGGTTGTAAGGAGAGGTATGTCATTTTCTTTAATCATCATAGTGTGTCTGGCTTTATGTGATCACTTTTGATTAATGAGAAGTCTGACCAGATATAAAGTTCGAGGTACTGTGGGGGAAATCGTGACCTTCTCTTTACTTGACAGGATTAATGGCTTAAACATAATAGTGTGCGTGTATATGTGCACTCCAATGTACCTAGTTGCATAACATTATGGACTTATAGACTCTATTTCGTCAGTTCAACTGTTATTCACATCTAAAGATAACCAGCCAAATTAAGTAAATCGCACAGAGATCCTACTCAAGTCTTTGAATCTTCACGAATGTCTTGAGACAGGAGATGGAACACATGCACTGTCCTTTAGAACTTTGTGCCACCTGTCTCTACAGCTTCTGACATGGTCGATGGTTAGAGGAGAGATGGCAGAACCAACCATTTCTCCCCTGTTCACCACTATCAGAGCAACTCTAACACTATGACGGCAAGACATGACCGTACATCTTACTCCCCTACCACCACCGGTGTCACAAGATGCTACACTTTATCTACAGACGCATAACATCCAACACAAAGTCAGTTCTGAGACTTAACTCTCATCATTAAACACTTGAGTGTACAACAACGGGTCTCATTCCTGGGCGGCCCCAAGAAATGACTGTGTTTTACAATTATCTTGGATTTTCTAATCCTGTCAAAGAATATAAAAAAAAGTTTGAGCCTATAAACTGACAAGGGTCATTATGGCCGTTAAAATGGTCCCCATCCACGTACCGAAAAACTGCCTTCTTCAGAAGAGGTGTTAGGGATAATTCTGAAGACTAAATACACTCTAACTGCAAACTATGAAAAGTAAAAATTATTACAAGAATCTTTTTACCTACAGACGTGTGTGTGTGTGTGTTACCGGACTCCACCTGCTCCAGGTCACACCACGAGTGAAGAGTTCAAAGGAGTTTACATTTCCCTCCTACAAATGGAAGTAGCGCAACTTTGGGTTGCAGGAACCTTGAGAAAGGTCCTTGATAACACCACGAGCCGTAAAAAGAAATTAGTCCTAAGGTAATCGTCATCATATAAATTTATATAGAGTTTGTTGAAATATAGCTGTTGCTGTTGGTTCATTCCTAACGCTAAGAGCTGATATATATATATATATATATATATATATATATATATATATATATATATATATATATATATATATTGAACTGAATTCCCTGGGGATAGGGGAAAAAAGAATACTTCCCACGTATTCCCTGCGTGTCCTAGAGGGCGACTGAAAGGGGAGGGAGCGGGGGGCTGGAAATCCTTCCCTCTTGTTTTTTTTTTTTTAATTTTCCAAAAGAAGGAACAGAGAAGGGGGCCAGGTGAGGATATTCCCTCAGAGGCCCAGTCCTCTGTTCTTAACGCTACCTTGTTAACGCGGGAAATGGCGAATAGTTTGAAAGAAAGAAAAAAAAAAAAAAAAATATATATATATATATATATATATATATATATATATATATATATATATATATAAGATCTTTTTTTAATAGTTGCTACCTTTAATGGTCAGTTATGCTCTTGACATACAGTCAGTATGCCACACCTTTCTAGGCTTCGGTCATGATGAAAAATCGTCATAGTTACATGAAGGTCACTTTACATTTAAGATGGTGAAATCAACGAGGCAATGCAACCTGAATAATGAATGTGTACATTGACCAACATTTCAACCATTGTTTCCCCAACTACAGCCGTGGTGCTGTGTTGCTTTACACAAAACCTTGGAGAAATATACCACATATTTTTTTTGTTTGTAATATATCAGTTTATACGCTCATAAGTTTCCATCAGGATTTCTGAATATGCTAAGGAAAAAGTCATCATCTCTTCCAACTGTAGGCCTGCCTTTTTGTACATACGGCAAACACCTATGGAAATACGTGACTTTTGGATAAACTTTAGACTTGCTAGAAATATATATGTGTGTGTGTGTGTGTGTGTGTGTGTGTGTGTGTGTGTGTGTGTGTGTGTGTGTGTGTGTGTGTGTTTGGTTTTGATGGGAAGTGGGGAAACTAGATATAGAGTTTGTAGCTGGGGGTGAGGTGTGTCCAAGCGTAGAAAGGTCGGCCACCGACCATGGAGGATGTAAGTCAAGGTGCTGTGCTAGACTGCCTGCCACTGGCTACCCCCACCGCAAGTTTCCCATGCGCGCTTTGTTCAAGCCCTCGAGGACAACGGCTTAACTCCTTGGGGTACGAAAACTTAACCTCTTTGGTATGATGACTTCAAGCCCTTGGTTGCGAAGGGTACGATGACGGCCCTTGAGTACGATAGCCACACTAATACGATACCATAACCTCCTAGTACGACCATTTAAACCCTTAAATACGATACTATTATCATTATCTGTACGATGATGTACATCACTGTACTCAAGAAATGTCTCATCGAACTCAAGATAAAAACAGAGAGAGAGAGAGAGAGAGAGAGAGAGAGAGAGAGAGAGAGAGAGAGAGAGAGAGAGAGAGAGAGAGAGAGAGAGTTTCCAGTGAAAATAATTTCACCGAAGAAAATCAATTTAGAGCCTGGTAAGTCTCTGTTAGCAGGGGTGTAGCCAGGGGAGGGAGGCGGGGAGCCGAATGCCACCTCCCTTCGAGCTGAACAGGTGTTGATAATAATTACAATTACAATTATCTTAACCCTTTCAATTCCGCGGAAGGAAACATAATAATTGTACGTATATGTCAACTGTTCCAATGATCTCCATCCTTGATCATAGTTATCATGTTTGATGAATGTTATCATACATTATACATCAAAATTAGTCGCCGGACACTTAAAATACTAACTTCTTTACAATCTCTGTCCAGTTTTCACGAGAATTTCCCTAATATTACTGACTAAATTTAACATTCAAATAAACTCCAGGAAGCGCTGCGTTCTCTAATATAGTAGAATCAATGAGTTCTTACATACACTCTTGTTTTTGAGTTTTTAATCATTTTCTTGGCGAGTTCTTTGACCCTTCCTCTCTCCCCTTCCATCGACCAAATCCTGGATGTACAGTGTCCCCCAGCCCCCCTCGCCTCCTCCCATCACGTCTAGTGTTTCCGCTACCACGCATAGCAACTGGCTATACCTGACTCTATCTACTTGTGGTTTGCACCGCGGGTGAAAATTCACTTACCTTCGGCGAGGACGTAGCGTCAGTAGTAAACTGTATAGTCTCGTCCAAGAACTTCTCACTGTTACAGGAGTGCCACAGCCTTGCAGCGGCAGGAGCTCCTGTAGAAGGGATCCTAGGATTAAACAGTAATAATATGGAGTGATGATAGTCAATGTGTAAGATATACTTTGCATTTAGTCATAAGATTTCTGCAATGAAGAATCCTTGTAAGCGGATGTACACATCACTGGGGGACGGAAGTATACAGTAAAGTAGGGAAGTCAAAACTAAAGCCTTTAATATGTAAAGAAAAAACAGGAATGTATATAAACTTGGTTTCATATATACACAGCTAAGCTACACAGTCCATATGAGTACAAAAGCACACACTTTATATATATATATATATATATATATATATATATATATATATATATATATATATATATATATATATATAAAGAAGACATCGATCACATACTACTAAACTGCCCTCCACTGTTTGCAGGTTGACGCACAAACACTATAACTTGTCACGACCGGCGGACATGGCCACCTTCCTGAGTGCTGTAGAAGCCTCATAATGATAAAAAGGGACTCCTGGAGGCAGGAATTTTTAAGGCAGTGCCTAACTCCATCCGCCTTTAGGGTATGCGAGTGGAAAGCTACCTTTGACGAGGCTGTACCACAAAGATTAGTCCTACAGTCGTCGGCTTGTTTTGCGGAAGACTCTGGAAAGAACCTGGTGTAATATATAGTAAAAATATGTATTCTGTGTTAAGTTATAGTCGGCATGGGTAACCGAATGCCCTTATTAAGGCCATTTCTTTACTTCTAATGTATGAGTATTCCCTATGCTAAGTTACGTACCCAGGTTCTCAGTCATCCGGTAAGGGATGATGAACAGCTGTGTGGACTGTGGACTGGCTGCAGCGAGCAGGGTATCGAACACAGCCAAGCTCGAATCCGGGAGGCCCGGGAATGCGCCACACGGCCAGCAATACAAAACGTTATACCACAATATGTCGTAAACATACTGAATAAAAACAAACATGAAGTTCAAACATTTGTGCGACAGCAAAGAAAAACTGGGTCCCTCGGAATGTAAAACTATTTCACCAAGCAACACAAATAGGTAAGAACATGTTGCCATTACTCTTATAGACAGTTACGAAACCTGCTTTTAATTTGTGGAAATCACTGGCTGGGGTGGATGTGAGTGTTGCCATCTTTGTGGGAGGGAGGCGAGAGAGAGGAACATACCCGTGGGGAGTCCAAGTGTAAAAACAGAGACGCAGACACGGCCACTTGAGCGGAATAAATGGAAGAAAATCGTATAGTAGTTACGCCATTGTGGCGCGTCAAGGCAAACACTTGGAAGGGAATATAGTTACCATGAGGGAATAATGAACATCTGCAGTGCCCCGAGGATTGTGAGCTTAAGTGATTAGCAAGTAATCGGGGAAACAGAAAGTAAATAGCACATCGGAGACACGGGAAGGAGAAAGACGTAAGTTATGGGAAGCATAAAAAGTAAAAATTTGTGTATTATGTCTACTGGCAACTTGAAGCAGCCGGAAGAGCACGACAAATGACTTTAAGATGTACCAAAAATTGGATGAAGGATTAAGAAGAATGAAAGTAAAAAAAAAAAAGACATAACAACAGTGATATTAACAGCGAAGCAGCAAAAAGTTAACACGGTGAAGAAAGATAAAAATGGTCTTGGGACCTTCGACATAGAGGTAAAGTTGTCATGTCAGCCGTGACGTCACGTCAACCGAGCGTCACGACGTCACGTCAACAGGTCCGTCACGACCTGCGGCCATGACTCACACACGTCCAGGAGAAAGTCGCTGGGTCCGGCAGGCTTCCAGGACGACGTGTTAACTCCTGGGGGGGAAAAAAAAAAACGTACCTGCAAACCTCAGGTGAAGGCGAAGAAACTTGGCCTATGGAGAGTCGTGATATATCCAAACGAAGACAGTAAATAGCAAACCCTTGAAAGAGCAGGTTGGGGGTAATCAAAGAAAGGTAACGTTATTGAGTTTTTGATTAATTATATAGTTTACGTAAATAAATAAGGTCGGGCGGAGGACTTTACAACTTACTTTTTGAGTTTTTGATTATAAAGTTTACGTACTGAAGGTCGGACGGAGGACTTTAGAACTTACATACTTTAAGACGGTTAGGGAGTGGAAAACAAGAAATGTTCGCTTGTTTACGGCAAAGTTTAAGGCTTAGTAGAAACGTAAATAAAGTAGGGAAATCAGTTTTAGGGATGCATGTATGAAAGCAAATACATGATAGGCGCTGTGGTTTCATTTCGCCATTCTTAGCTTAGTAACATAGGTGTTGAAGGTAAACCAGTAATAATATTAAAAACAAAGACCATACTGAATTGAGAGGAGAGTAAATACAGGAAAAAAAAAAATTGTGAAAATTGTAGTCACTAAATGTAAACGATAAATGCCTCGGGCGACAGAACGGCCAAGGACAACTGGAAGATATTTACATATTTACATCGGAGACGAGTCAAATCGTGGAACACAGGCAGCAGATGTTGTTTGCCTAGCTCATTTTACATGGCGCTCTGGTGAGAGCTAAGAAAGACGAATAGCACAGTCGGGACAGTCTTCCTAAACCAGACAAAATCTAAATCACCCTAAACGTACAAGTTTATGGAAATTCAGACTTTTTATCTGGTAGCCACTTCGTACAGTTTACCTTCTTAACAGACGACTGTAGTGTGTACTCTGGCAGCTAAATATCCTTGTAAAACATTAAGGTATACATCTAAAAAAAAAAAAAAAAAAAGGGTCAGAACAAGGAAGTAACTTGAAAAATGATAAACCTACCCGAATAAATACAGATGATGAAAGTTGGTAAAATGATGAAGAAAACCGCACTACATAGATCGGATCAAATCAAGTGAGGAGTGTGTGCTTTCAGGCTATTAGAAAGCACTAGACACCTTTATAAAGAGAAAAGTAAGCGAGATTCCAAAAAGAAATAATGAAGGCCATTTTACTTCGATGACAAATGATATACATCCGAGGTTCCCATTCCAGTCAGTCTGGCGTCCCTGATCTCCATAAATGCATACAGAGATGCTCAGTTGGTTAG
Source organism: Panulirus ornatus (assembly GCF_036320965.1). NCBI lineage: Eukaryota > Metazoa > Arthropoda > Malacostraca > Decapoda > Palinuridae > Panulirus > Panulirus ornatus. Next base: position 66,701,124 of record NC_092243.1, on the reverse strand, counting down.
AGAAATGCATCATATCCGCCACCAGTGTAAAAAAAAAAAATGGCTAAGCTCCTGTACTGTTTCCATGAATGGCTCATGTATTTTTTGATACTAGTAAATGTAGAGTGATAAAAATGAGTAATAAAGAACTCGTACCCAGTCTATATGGCTAGCCATCATGCAAGAGAGAACCCAGAAAGATCGCCCAAACTGAGCAACTCAAAGCTAAAAACTTTAATTTGTCACTAGAAAAATATATAAGTTCTATGACTGAAAAGCATATCCACATTGCGTCCAGATATATGGACAAGACACTCGAGATGTTTACTGCAAATTAGAATATGCATCTCTTAGTTTCGTCTTTTCATTTTGAGAAGCATCACAGAAATTAGACTAAAGACCTGCGGTGGGCGGTAGAAATTATCATCTGAACTTACAAACAGGAAAACAACTCCTTAGGCTGGAAGGAGCAATTTCCCGAGAACACTTAACAATAAAACGAAGCAAAATAAGAACTGGGAAAGATAAAAGAAAATTGAGAGATAAGATTACTGGACGAATACTTTAGATTTAAAATTGTATAATACAACATGAGGCAGAGACATAAGCCCCTACGAATGTCACCTTTCCCATACATATGACTCAGCCCCACGACATCACACACACACATTCAACATTCCTCATGACCGTTCATGCTCACGCTGCAGTGACCGGTCATGCTCACGCTGCAGTGACCGTTCATGCTCACGCTGCAGTGACCGGTCATGCTCGCGCTGCAGTGACCGGTCATGCTCACGATGCAGTGACCGTTCATGCTCACGCTGCAGTGACCGGTCATGCTCACCCTGCAGTGACCGGTCATGCTCACGCTGCAGTGACCGTTTATGCTCACGCTGCGGTGACCGTTCATGCTCTTGCTGCAGTGACCGTTCATGCTCACGCTGCAATGACCGTTCATGCTCACGATGCAGTGACCGGTCATGATCACGATGCAGTGACCGTTCATGCTCACGCTGCAGTGACCAGTCATGTTCACGATGCAGTGACCGGTCATGCTCTAGATGCAGTGATCGTCTGAGGAAACCGACCACTTTACCGTTCAGTTTCCCCCGCGCTCTCTACACACAGACACATACACATTAGGACGCTTTATGTAGCCGGAGGTCCATTACAGCTGCTAATACTTCCAAGGAAGGGCAGAAAATTATGTAATCTTTGAATCACAGGGTGTAACAGTTTTGATTAGAAGCGGTATCTCGCTTGCAATGACTTCTTTGGTACTTCCCTACCATGAACACTGTGCAGTACAGTCTCTCATGTTCAAATTAATTCACGCTCTCAACATTTATTTTTTCGGGTTAGCTGTAATTACACTGTATTATTTGGACTCAAAACGGGGTAAAAACAGTGACTACCAGACGGTAACACCGCCTTCACCTTGGAAAGTTGCGGGAACTTTCCGGGAGAAACATCTTCCCAGTCATAATGGCGCTCGGCTCGGCTCGGCTCGGCTGGGGCGACGTCAACCACTGTTACCAACGTAGCTACACCATAAACTACACTCACATTACTCAAAATTGCTCTGTATAAAATTTATAGTACTGTAGTGCTTGACGTGCGACTTATGACATCTGTGCATGTACGGGAGGGAATTATACACTAGTGAGGCCTACATCATTATTATTATTATACAACTCATGGTAGTTTGCCCCTCATGATGATAATGAAAAGACGAAATGTGAACTTTGCCATCCACGTTAATTCCACAACCTGCAACACAATTATGTATTTAGAGTTCAGATACTATTTTACCGAACATATCACACAAACTTTACTTACTTCCAAACCAATAATTTTCTCTCGAGCAGTTGCAAAGTATCTTAACTTTGCTTACTATAGAGAGATCACATGTTTATATCTTCAAACAATCCAAACACTGTTGTTCAGTTTTTCTGAGCAAGTCACATAAAAATGTAAATTTCAGAATAAAGACTCCAGTACTACCCAATCTTTGTTATCACTTCCATGCAAAGTAACTTTTTACTGTAATTCAATCACAGAGGCCCAGTTCCTAGACCATTTGTTCACTGTATCCTCGTATGCGTCACCGCCCATAGGATGGGTGAGTGGACAATAAATTTGTCAGACTTGCAACAATAATTAAAATGAACGTTTTAAACAAGTTTAGTTTCATAGCTCAGTTGTTGTTCATGCATCATATTTAGTCTAATAGTACTTCTTTACATTCTTTGTAACGCGTCTCTTGGTTTATGTTTGATTCTTTTGACGTTGCATTCTCGCACCATTCAAAGAACCGTTCACTGTAGGCGTCATCGAACTAGTTTAAAAACAAAGGTTATGATCAGGTCACCCCTTACTCTTATCTCTTCCAAGGTGAACAGATTGGTGGCCTTTAACCTTTCACCGTAACCCTGTTATGCAGTTCTCTTCATTCTGGTCCCATCTTGGTTGCCCTCCTCTAGACCTTATAAAACACTTTTGTGAGAATATTATAAAATTAATCATAATATTGACAGTCAAGTGTTTGCTGAATGTATATAATTTCTATACATGTTAAGTCCGCTTGAATTGCTTGCCTGCAGATAATTAGTCGCCTTTACAATTCTCGTACGATTGCGATAAGACAGATACAATGTCGACCTGCAATTTCGTCTCACACACAGATTACTGCAGGGAAATTTCTCGTTATCTGCCCACCAAGCCATGCCTCGTCTACCCTGCAAGCAGCGCCTTAGGACATTATCAACGCCTCTTCCCTCGTGCACCACAGGTAGAGTACCTCTTTTCATTCCTGTTCATGAACCAACAGCAGCAGCTCACTCCTAAGGTGCATTTCCCGGCATATAAAGGTGTAGCATTATTATGATTCTCGTGTGTCTGAATCCCCCCTCATCCCTAAAATTCCATGATGAAATTCATCTTAATAAACACGAATCATTGCCCGGAAATTATATCATCGCCAGTATTAGAAAAGTCCAGTGCTGACTTCGACCTATGACAATTTTGACCCAAAAATCAATCGCGGTTTTTTTTTAATGTATGCCTTAGACCTTCACACCACATATGAATATAATGGGATACTGGGTTTAGCAGCCATCCTACATAAACTAAATCGTGAACTATCAGATGGAGAAATTTACTACAATCGTAACACAACTTCATTACGTTGAGCCGTAGATAAAGCAAAACAAAAACGAAAACGAACAAAAAAAACGCACCAGACGAAATCATTTTCAGAACCGAAGTGCATCGGTGACCTTAACCCTAGACCTTTCGAGACACAATCAATGTTCGACGTTTTCCCGTAGTATCTTTAAACTGATATTAACAAAAATGGGATTTAATAATTTCGCAGTTACAATGCAGAAACTACAGTGTGTCGAACGGACAATAGACGGAGCTCATCTCTGAAGAGCCACACATTAATTCCAAACTGTGGGCCTTAACATAATGATTACACCATTCATCCCGACAATGACAGTGACGCTATTTCATTTGGCTGACACTCCTGGTGTGCCATCTTTATCTCATTTATAGCTAAGTAGGTATACAATTCTTGCACGTAGCTCTCTAAAAAGAACAAATCTCGTGAACTGCATTACATTAGACTATATATATATATATATATATATTGCCATATCTAGTAAGGAGAAAAAATTACGGACAACGGTAACGATTTAAAAGAAGAAAACGGAGAAAATAAGTGCAAGATCTTTCTCCATACCTAACACTAATGGAAAATACATCATACGCTCTGGATATACGTTCATACATTCTATAATATCTCGTTTTCGGACCTGTCACAGGTGATACTAACAACATTCAAATAAACTCGAGATACAGGTTTAATGGTGGGTCTGCCTCCTTAACCCCCATACGCTTTGGAGATTCTATAATATCTCGTTTTCGGACCTCTCACAGGTGATACTAACAACATTCAAATAAAACTCGAGATATAGGTTTAATGGTGGGTCTGCCTCCTTAACCCCCCAACCCTCCTTCCTTCAATCTCCGACTTCCCCAGGGAAGTCCAGAATAGACTGAGGCGTTCAAGGTTAAGTCGTATGACCACAAGACGATGATACCGCAATGAACCTGGGGAAGAGACATATTATCCTCTCTCTCTCTCTCTCTCTCTCTCTCTCTCTCTCTCTCTCTCTCTCTCTCTCTCTCTCTCTATCTATCTATCTATCTATCTATATCCGTCTATTATATATATATATATATATATATATATATATATATATATATATATATATAAAGATCACCTAGAACAAGTTAATAATATATATTTTTTACTATTTTCATATCCTTTTAACGAAGCGTCAAAATTTGAATCTCTCTCTCCCCAACGGTTATAACTGGCAGGCGGTCGGGGGATTTTACCAAGTGCCCTGCGGTCAAGAGTGTAAAGAAGGGTAAAACTGGATTACTTTTTAAGACTCTTCGAACAAGAACAGAAATTAGTAACTTAATATTTGCAACGAGAATCTATAAAAGTCATTATCCCCATACAGTAATAATTTTCTTCACCAGAAACAAGACGAAAGGAGAGGTTGATTTCTTGAAAGCGGACGAAAATATACGATAAATTTGATGCCATACTGAAAAAAAAATACAAACGAGGTACTCCGATCACCTGTAATTGAGTAAATGAGTTTCAAATTAATTCCCGTCCCTGGAGGTATATCAGAATAAAGTTGTTCCTAGACACAAAACCTCCGTTGATCGCCTAAACTACCTATAATCACGGAATATCATGTAATGGCGGACGTGGGATAGATTTTAGTACGAGTGTTCCAAGGAGAAAATTCTATATGCTTACATTGTGGTGAGGTGTTGAGTGTAAGATATGTCTTGCCTCTTTTCCTACTTTATAGAGTGACACTGACCCATTTCACTATGTGATACGGAAGAGATATGAGTCTATAGTTGACCAGGGCATGAGATGCAGGTCAACGAAGAGATTCAAAAGGGGAAAGTTGAGAATATTTGTGTCACTTGTGCAACAAGCAGTAGGCAGCCATGACCTTCCGCTCGACTCGTCCGAGACTTCGGCGGCAACTGGAATCATAAGTTTTAGGCGTTTTAGGGAAAACCCAGCACAATTTTAGGAAATTACTTCCTGCGTTCTTCCATTATGCTTACAAGTTTCCAATATATGACGCCGTTACTCGTCCAAAAGCAAGTAATAGAGACAATTCTAATGTAATTGTAAGGACACGTGTGTGTGTGTGTGTGTGTCTGTAATGGCAACAAACCCTGGAATGATTCATCGTTTCAATAAAGAGTCCGAGGAAACAAAGCAGGCAAGCCTAGCTCGCCTGCAGCACCTCCAGCAGGATGTGGAGGCCCCGGCCTCAGTGACGTTACGTGACGTCACCAATAAGAGTCCTACCATTGGCTGGGCTCAAATAAATACCTGCGCTCGCCACCTCAGCTCACATTCCGACCATCTGAACTACCCTCCTCCAATATATGACTATGGCTCCGACGAGTCCGTATGACGGTGTACCTGATCGTGGTATCTTGTCGCGATTAAAGCCATTCTTTTGTACAATATTTTGAAAAGGTCAGCATGTCTGTGATTCATCCGAATACCAAAAAAAAAAAAAAATAAAAAAAACAGCGATGCATCAGCCCATGGCGCACCCAGTATGGCCGCCAGGCTCAAGCTTACTGAAGTAATCATGAACAACCGGTTTTGGATGCGTACCTGAAGGAGTGAGAGTACGTTGTCTTGTTTCAGCAGGAGAACACTGCAGGTTTCAGGCAACTGAGTGAAACAGAGATACGAGGAGTTATGAACGGAAACACTTGGTACACCCGTGTAAGCCTATGTACAACTTGGTCTCCAAGCTATATTCACTCTTAAGCTAAAATCACAACAAATGAAATTATATGAGTCATGAAAGGTGTGAAAGAGTCATTATGCCTCCGGATTACAATATCTAATTCGCATGGACACCTTATGCACCAAGGAAAGGTTATGGTCGGGAAGAGAATATATTGCCAAATTATGTTCTTTCGATTGTTCCCTCTTCCATGAACGTGTAGTAAATCTATAAAATGACTAACTATACAGTGGAGGGAGACTAATACTTCATATATATATATATATATATATATATATATATATATATATATATATATATATATATATATATATAAAGTATATTCAGCTTCCAAAGTGTCGCTTTGAATTCATTACCATTTTCAGATATACAATTATTCAGTCTCTGCTTCTCTTGCGTGTTGACAGGACGAACTACGTAACTTCAAAAGTGCCACTAGGGACACTAATGTCACGAAAGAAGAAAATAAAATACCTTGTTTTTTTTATATTTATTTCCGGTCGTCTGGCTGTGTGTGTGTGTGTGTGTGTGTGTGTGTGTCCGCCATGACATCACTTCCGCAGACCAAGACGCAAAACGACTGAAAACTGCCTTCAAAAACGTCTGTCACCATGACAGGGTAATTACCCACTTTAAAGTTTATTCGCGAGACTTTGATAAGTCATCATATTCGGTATGGGTTACAAGAGTACTACAGGACTAGGCGTTGACGTTTTAATACATTATCTTTGAATTCGAATGCCCAAGTTTCAGTGAGGAACAGCACATAGCTCTCCAACCTAAACTTTCCAGTACATGATAATTGACAGACTTGCTAATATATAATGCTATTAGCTACCCACAATCTTCATACTGAATGCTTGTTACCATAGGTACAAACCTCATCTAACACGAAAAAATATGGAAATGGATGTAACGAATTTACTTTGTTCAATTTTAATCACTGGTTTACATTTCTCTGATACATTCTAGAAGGTTATCTATGACATGTGAAGGAACTGAACGAGTCACTTCTCTCGTTCTCCATCACTAATGTAACTACAGGCCCACATCATGAAAGTTCTTCACATAATAGTATCCTAGGATGTCGTATAATTGTAGCCTAGTGACAAAGATGGCGAGAGCCCTTCTATGGGTACAGAGTGTAGAGCGACCCCACTTGTAGATATTGACGTTAGGGTTATTAACTGTAGGTTCTTATCTACAACTAGACAGGATAGCTTCCAGGACTGTGCAGTTATATAAATCTCTGAACTTCAATATCTGCCAACGTTTCCACCTGAAAGTGGAATGCCCAATATTACAACAACAATATTACAATATTACAACTCACATTGCTCAAAATTTCTCTAACCCCTACAACTTTCCATCTATATTTCCCTACATTTTCCTTTCCAGTTCCACCATTTGTGTAAGCTCTCCCCTTATTGGACTTCCTGCCACGAAGCACTGTTCTCACCCATGCGTCCAACTCACTGCAGAGGGTTGCAATATACGCCACAATCTTTCCCCGTGTCTGTAAACCTACATATTTCCCTCCCCATCCCTAGGAACCATCCATGCCTTGGTGCAGCCAGCCTATCCCTAAAGAAAAGATAATACTCTATCCCCACCAACTATAACCCCAATGTGCTCATTCCCGCCATCTCATCTCAATGCTCACTACCTCAAGCACTCGGTATACAATTTCCTCCTGCCTGATCACCGATGCAGATTTTGTAGTTGTTGTATTCTGACTCACCTTACAATTAAGACTGATCAAGGCTGCTGGCCCAGACCGAATCAATGGACATATTTTGATGTTGTGTTTAAAGAGCCGTCGACACTTATTTCACGTAATATCTTTCAACAGTCTTCGGGTAATGATGTTCATATACCACCAACACTATGCAAGACAACTGGACATGATGCGATCGCTTCTAAAGCGAAATCGATGTGCAGAAGATGCATCTCTGTTCTTTGTTGATCACGTACTCGAGCACATGGACAAATCTAATACTATTGATCTAAACCTTTTTGGTAAAGACACTTTATGTAGATTATTTTTTTTTAGTGCTTTTAGCACTATTCAGCCTCATATTAGTGATGCGAAAACTTGAATAACTTGATTCTCAGATATTAATCTAGAGAATTAAGTTAGAATTTATATTCATATCATTCCATTTTAGCATCATTACATGAGGCTAAATCAATGTGAATCAATGTATGAAATCAATGTATGAATGATGACGTGTATCGAGCGGAAGTAAGAAATTTTCGATTATGGCATAATGATAATCACCTTGAATTCAATGTTCAGAAAAAAAAAGAATTTTTTCTTTAATTACAGGACCTTGCCAGTCGCTCAGGTACCTATGTATATGAGTGGCGACCTTGTAGAATATGTGAAGGAATATGAATATCTTGGTACAATCTTTGATCATTTCTTTCGATAAGATGTGGAGGAACTGTGCAAAAGGGTAAATTCTAAAACGTGTTTTGTTGGGAAGCTTAACAACCTTGAAATTGATAGTGTAATCATGGATTCATTTTATACAGCTGTTATACACTCAGCAATTTCAATTTCAGTCACTTAATGTGGAAACTGTAATTTAGATTCAAAGCAAATATAAACAGTTAAGAACTGTATTAAATCAAGTGTCCAGAAATTCACACAAAAAAAATGCATGATACAAAGATATAAAGTAATTCAGTGACCAAAATCATCCAAAGAATAATACATTTCAAATGCTACCCTCAGGAAGATTAGAATCAAAAAAACCTTTATACCAGCGAGTATAACAATAATTAATAATGGGTAAATTAGTTTCAATTGGTACTCCTGATTGCTTAAGGTTCGCAAATTAAGTTAATGTGACTTGTATGTTGTATTTCATAAATGTTATATGACAATGATTTAGGATTTTTTTTAGGTGATGAATATAAAGATACATCTGTGTGAAACTCCTTAACTGTCCTTGAAAAATAAACAGGCCAAATTCACATTATGACATGACCAATAAGGCATTTTGATTTATTTGATTAACCTCTGCTGGTCCTTCTCTCTCAAGAGTGTGTCGTAGCACCGCGACATCTGCAGATCACCTGGCAGTGCATAACGTCAGTCTCTGCTTGCTAAAACTCGCCTCCCTTTGGCTCCTCCGCTTCTCTCCGTTCCTCATGCCCAACTCCCGTCACGACCACTCCATGACAGTGGCTAGTGATGCAGTGACTACCCCCCCCCCCTGCGTATCCCATCAACAGTGGTGTCCATCAGGGCTCTATCCCATCACCCGCTCTCATCCCCCTATTAACGACATTCTCTCTTCAACATAGAACGCGTTTCGGTATGATGCTGATGATGCCAATGTCCACACTTCAACCCATTTTCCCTTCACCACTCCTTCTAATACTCGTTTTCTTGAAAGTGCTTAACAGATTTCTCTCTCTCTCTCTCTCTCTCTCTCTCTCTCTCTCTCTCTCTCTCTCTCTCTCTCTCTCTCTCTCTCTCTCTCTCTCTCTCTCTCTGCGAGAGTTATTCTTTTCCCTTCATTCAGTTTCAGAAACGACATTATTCACCCCTGTAATGATTAACATAGACATATCCTCCACTCTATTCCAGACACCCTATATGATCAGCATAACAGTATATGCTCCTCAAAAACTGGGACTGTTGTATGTATATACGTGCAATGATTATATTTCCTAAACATCAATTTCATATTAACTGAGGTTGTATTCGCCCCAGTACTGCTCAGATCTCAGATAAGGTTCATCCTTCGACTCATTGTTAACGAAAGTCTCTCTCTCTCTCTCTCTCTCTCTCTCTCTCTCTCTCTCTCTCTCTCTCTCTCTCTCTCTCTCTCTCTCTCTCTCTCAATCTGTTCTGCAAGTATTATTCACTATTCTGTAAGGTGTTTTCAAATGTCCCTTCTTCCAAGACTTAGACCGAGGGCACGGGTCTGGCTGCTGCTTCCTACAGTTTGTGTGCAGAGGCCGACGACCACTCGAGGATTGACCGTTATGATACCTCCTCCTTCCTTCCTTCCTGCAGCTAAACCGAGGAAAATTCTATCCTGCTTTCGTCTCTTTCAGAATCAGGTATACAAACACCAAAACGGAGCCATTATCAATTTCTTACATTTTATCTTTATCTGCTTCACCCCAGATGACCTTTGACCGGGTCATTTTTTTTTTTTACCCATGTCATGCTGGTCATTTCTTGATTTAAAAAGAAAATGTAGACCCCCTCGCCCCAAGGAGATCCACGCCCCCTTCCTCTTTGCCCCCCCCCCGCCTCTCCTCGTAATGACTGTGTCTCTGTCATGATAAGTACATAAAGCATAGGACTATGGGGGAAGAATCTGAGCGACATTATACGCAAGGATATACTGCACACCTGCCGCTAATCCTATGGACCATGCTACCACCAGAGCCACGCCATGATGAGTTGAAGAAACCAATATTCCCTGGGGGCTACCAGAGCCGCCATGGGCTGACGCGGGCCCCAGGGAATGGGCGGTATTTGGCCCCGCTAAAAGGGGAAAGGGGGGCCTGCGACAAGATAGATGACAACAAAAAATAAATACTATATTTTGTTTTTATATTCTAGTTTTTGTTCAGTTACTCTTTTGATATTTCCTGGCCTCGGGGATTTTGGCCAATATATTCCCGCCCTCTCCGTGAGCCTGGCCTTGCCCGATTTTCTTAGATTTCGTTTATTTCCTCCTTTTATTGATTGCGTCCCTGGGGAAGTGACCTTGATACATAACTATATCATGAAACAAACTTCTATCATTTATTCTTGATAGATAGATCTCAACGTGATTATTCTAAGTGGACTATTCTAGAGACAGACCTTTTACTCATATCGGTTGAGACAAAGGTGAAATCCATGTCGGCAAAGTTGACAGGTTTCCTTATTCACTTATATTTTCTTGGATGACATTATCAGCAATGCAAATGCTGAACAGCAATTCAAATGCTTTCTTTCTTTTCTTTAAGATTTTGATTCTGTAATATGTACACAGTGAGGCTATGAATAGGATCCATTACACTTTTTTAGTTTGAAGCATCAAGATCGTCCATTTGGTAGAAACAATTGTAGACTGTTGTAGACAGTCCATTATCTGCTAACTCAACCCCATAGCGTTTAATGGCGGGTTATCACTAAAGAAAATAATCTCTACTCTTATATAATCTCTTCCTTAAGCTGTACATGTAGGGGATGATTAGCCATAGTAGTTATCTGTAAATAAAATCAGTAAAGACCACTGCATGCAACTCATTTCTATCTCCACATTTCTACTACTTCCGCCATTGTAGTGGGCAGAGTGCAGTTACACCTATACCCACAATTCTGTGCTTATCTTCAGATTTGTTTTACCGCAATGAGACTTACTGATAAGAAATATTGGATAACACGGGATGTTACACGACATACAAAGAGGTTGAACAGCGCGCGGTCTACCATACTGTGCTGCCCCCTACCGACCGGCCAGCCAAACAATTAGTGTGTGGTTTGTGGGCGGCGCGTGTAGGCTGACGTCACGGTGAAATCAATATATAAAGCCTGTCACGTGTGATCACGATGTCAGAGTCACCTAAAAAGAAGAGCAAGATGGCTACGTCGCTGGACCAGCTGAAGGAGATGACGGTGGTGGTGGCGGACACCGGAGATTTCGAGAGTAAGGGGCTTCTCACCTGTGTGGCCACCTGTTGTTGTTGTTATCGTTGCCGACTTGGTAGTACTACCTGGGCGGTGGTGCCCCCATCCCCCCTCCCTTTTTGAGTGCCGATACCTCAACAGCTTATAACCATTAGAGTGAACCATTTCTCTGCTGTGGATTTTTTTTTTAATCAATCGATAAATGAGTGATGTAAGAATGCGCGTTGCTGGTGACAGCTCAAGGTGTGAAAATCTACCTGACTTATTCTGTCATGATTACAGTGACCCAACGAGTGAAACAATTGCTGGATATTTTCCTCAGTGTCAGTAAAGAAACAAATATCCCTTAAACTACACATTCTCATCTTACGTTCAGCATTTCATGAAAGTGTGGAAATGTCAAGTGTTGTCACTGTCCAGCAGTGGCTGACTGTCACCCACAAGCCTATGCGGCGCTTTGGCATGCTGTCACTGAAAATATATATTATCAGCGGATTAGTCAGTTTGATGACTGTAAATTGCCATTGATCCGATATACATCAGATGTATAACTTTCAAACAAGGCAGTCAAGCTTGTTCGGCCCTGACTGGAACATGGAACGACACGCCCACCACACACGTAACTCGGACTACCATGTTCCATGAAGAATGATGGTATATCTTATTATATATATATATATATATATATATATATATATATATATATATATATATATATATATAAGATGTTTTGCGTTATGGGCACCACTGGAAAGACTTTTTTGGATATGGAAAATACATATGTCCATCAAATACTTGGTAAAAGTAACTGAGGAATGAGATTGATGTCGTGATGAGGTGATGATGATGAGGTCTTTGAAGGCTGGGGAAACTGTTGAGGTGATTAATGTAAAGGTCAGTGAAACGTCAAGAAATCGCCAGAACCTATTCAAACCACCTGAATTACCCACACAGTTTGTCTTATTGTAGTAGAGTAGAAACAGCATCTGTGTTCTACCACATATGGTAGAATGTTCACTGAGAGGTTCATTATATGACACATTTATGTGCTTGAATGCACAGTGCACAAGAATTATCTAAATTTTCAGTACTCTACCACAACATGAGATTCAAATACATGTACTGTTACATGGTAACACCTCTATGTCAGTATGCTTGATGTCCTATCAAGATGTGTTGTTCAAAAACACAGCTAATGACCTACAGTGTTCCAAATCCAACCAAAGAGATTAAATACAAGAGGGAAAGAATTTGACCTTAATTACAATATCTTCAGCATTTATTAGGGGTTTCATTTGGATCCAGATACATTTCCAAAACTCAAAATGTATCTTTTTAGGTTATCATGCTTTACATATATATTTTACTTTTATACCATTGTCCTAAAATTTGCCCAGTTTTTGCTGCTGACATAACTATTTGATTAATATCATAAATTGAGGGAAAGCTTACCCTTGAAAAGTCCCCTTCTCATAAGGTATATCATCATCTGTACCTGGAAAATCTTACTCCAGAATAATATCCTGCTGGCATATCTGGTATGATGGAGAGTAGAGATAGACCCACATTAAAAAGGTCTGGTGCTGGGGATTGCATCGCCTCTTGGTCTGTTGTCTGTGATTGACATTCAACGGCATAATCTCCTTAGTTACCTATTTGTACTGAATAAAGAGGGAGTTATACATTTATGGGGCCCCATTTCTTTGACACTGTTATCATACTTCTTGAATTTCTGTATTCTTTTTGCATTTACCATTTCCAGTCAATCTCTTGCAATCATCAACGACTCTTATACTATGTACAAGTTTCTTACTTAATTCTGTTATGCTCTCTGGTTCATCTATCCCTACACTTCTTAGAATACTGTCCACTGTCAGCTTTGGTGATCACTTTTAAAAACTTAAAGATTGTGGTTAGGTCACCCCTCACACTTCACTCTTCCAAGGCGGGTAGATTTAATGCCTCCAGCCTTTCCCTGTAGCTTAGCTATCTTAATTCTGGTATCTTTGTTGCCCTCCTCTGGACTTTATCAGGTCTTTCTGCTTCGTTAGGTGCAGTGACCAAAGCTGGAAAGCATATTCAAGGTTTAGCCTTATGTAGGATATGGATAGTTTGCTGAATATTTCTTTATCCATATACTTGAAAGCTATTCTTATATTTGCCAGCAGACAAGTATAGATTTACTTTTGGCCTTTTGTAGGATATGAATAGTTTGCTAATATTTCTTTGTCCATATACTTGAAAGCTATTCCAACATGTGCCAGCAGACAGCTATTCTCCTAATAAGAGGCTATGACAACAGGTTAGGGATCAATGTTTGCTACCAAGTCCCTCTCGCACACAGAATCTTGAAGCTTACTTGCTGCGAGATGATAATTATATTGAAGCTGTCTTTAACTTATTTCCATCTTGAGTCATTCCTTAACATCTGCTTGGGTTGACTTTCATCTGTCACGATTCTGACCAACTTTGGATTATGTTTTAGGCTGATGCAGTTCTCTTCACTTTTCACTTGTATCAACTTAAAACATATTCAGGTTGGATTCTGTACCTTAAAGCTAGTCATTTATGTAGATCAGTAGAGTCATGGTCCCAAAACTGAACCCTGTGGCACTTCGCTCTTTACTCAACCTATTCGAAAAAAGCTCATCTGACATGCATCTTTTATTCCCTCTGAGATAACTTTTATCCAACAAGAGAGTGTCCCTTTATTCTTGCTTGGTGATTCACTTTCGTGATCAGCCTCTTATGTGGTACAGTGTCGAATGCCATTTGGCATTCCACAAACACAAGTCTTTCCAGCCTTCTGTTTTGTCCAAAAATGAGCTCACTTTCTCGTAAAACTGGAAGAGGTTAGTTACATGTTATCTCCTTTTCCTAAACCATGCTTTCTCTCAGGAATTTTTCCCTATGGTTTCTAATGATCTTTTCTGAAACTTTATTCACCACACTCATTAGTAAGACTGACCTGTGGCTCAGTGTCTGTTCCTGGTCTCTTATGTCAAGGTATGATATTTTCCCTTTTCCATTCCCTTGGCACTATGCCTCTCCCCAAAAACAGCTTGAACACTTATGTTGCTCACCTGTTTCACACATATGATGAAATTTCATCAGTACTATGAGCCTTTTATGGGTAAGTCCTTTTAATATTCTGTTAATATTTCCTCTAAGAATCTCAACTTCCAAAACTTCCACTCCATTCCATCTCATGGTTGTTTGGGTGAAAACACTCTTGAACTTACTGTTCAGTTCCTCCCATATCATAACATCATCCTCTACAATATTTCCCTCTGAATCCTGTATCCTGATTAGCTGCTCCTTAATTGACAACTGGCTCCTGATCAATTTATGGAATAGTTTTGATTTACACCCATCTTGTCTTCATATCCTTTCAAAATTTCTTTGGTTCCTTTCTAATCCTGCTATACTTGGTCTGTGCTTTCTTATACCTTGCCATTGTGAGTCATCTAGAGTGCCATCTATATCTTCACCACTGCATGTCTCGAATCTCTTTTGCTTTATGACATCTTTTATTTTACTGTTTCCCCTGAATTGTTATTGGTGATACATGCTCAGTCATTGATGTAATTGTTGTATTTCAATGACAAAACAGTATTCTGTCCCCAGTAATATGTGACATTATGATAAGTTTTCGCATGCTACCACATAAAATTTTATGACAATAAATCACACTTAACCCTTTAAGGATGGGACCAAGAAAATTTGAACAAGTCCCTCAGATGGAGGTTTACTGAGAAATTCTTAAAGAATGTATAAGTGTTACCAGTTAATAGGAAATATCAAGAAAAGTTGAAAAAAAAAGAGATCTTGCTGCACAGACATTTAGATTTTAATGGATGTTATTTTTATTTTATAATTTGTCGCTGTCTCCCGCGTTAGAAAGGTAGTGCAAGGAGGCAGACAAAAGAATGGCCCAACCCACCCACATACACATGTATATACATACATGTCCACAAATGCACATATATATACCTATACATTTCAATGTACACATATATATACATACAGAGACATACATATATACACATGTACATAATTCATACTTGCTGCCTTTATTCATTCCGTCGCCACCCCACCACACATGAAATGACCCCCCCCCCTGCACACACGCGAGGTACCACCAGGAAAAGACAACAAAGGCCACATTTGTTTACACTCATTCTCTAGCTGTCATGTATAATGCACCGAAACTACAGCTCCCTGTCCACATCCAGGCCCCACAAAATTTTCCATGGTTTACCCCAGATGCTTCACATTCCCTGTTTCAATCCATTGACAGCACGTCGACCCAGGTATACCACATCATTCCAGTTCACTCTATTCCTTGCACGCCTTTCACCTTCCTGTATGTTCAAGCCCCGATCGCTCAAAATCTTTTCCATTCCATCTTTCGACCTCTAATTTGGTCTCCCACTTCTCGTTCCCTCCACCTCTGATACATATATCCTCTTGGTCAATCTTTCATCACTCATTCTCTACATGTGACCAAACCATTTCAAAACACCTTCTTCTGCTCTCTGAACCACGCTCCTTTTATTACCACACATCTCTTACCCTTTCATTACTTACTTGATCAAACCACCTCACACCACATATTGTCCTCAAACATCTCATTTCCAACAAATCCACCCTTCTCTGCACAACCTTATCTATAACCCATGCCTCGCAACCATATAACATTGTTGGAACCACTATTCCTTCAAACATACCCATTTTCAATTTCCAAGATAATGTTCTCGCCTTCCACACATTTTTCAACGCTCCCAGAACCTTTGCCCTCTCCCCACCCTGTGACTTGCTTCCACTTCCATGGTTCCATCAGCTGCCAAATCCACTCCCAGATATCTAAAACACTTCACTTCCTCCAGTTTTTCTCCATTCAAACTTACTTCCTGATTGACTTGTCCCTCAACCCTACTGTACCTAATAACCTTGCTCATATTCACATTTACTCTCGGCTTTCTTCTTTCACGCACTTTACCAAACTCAGTCACCAGCTTCTGCAGTTTCTCACCTGAATCAGCTACCAGCGCTGTATCATCAACGAACAACAGCTGACTCGCTTCCCAAGCCCTCTCGTCCCCAACAGACTTCATACTTGCCCCTCTCCAAAACTCTTGCATTCACCTCCCTAACAACCCCATCCTTGAACAAATTAAACAACCATGGAGACAGCATGCACTCCTGCTGCAAACCGACAGTCACTGAGAACCAATCACTTTCCTCTCTTCCTACTTGCTACATACAAATCCATTTGTTTTTCAAAGTATTTCTCGTATACATTCTTCAAAGCAAACACGTAATCCACACATCCTCTACCACTTCTGAAACCACACTGCACTTCCCCAATCTGATACTCTGTACATGCCTTCACCCTCTCAATCAATCCCCTCCCATATGATTTCCCAGGAATACTCAACTAACTTATACCTCTGTAATTTGAGCACTCGTCTTTATCACCTTTGCCTTTGTACAATGGCACTATACATGCATTCCCCCAACCCTCAGGCACTTCACCATGAGCCATACAAATATTAAATATCCTTACCAACCAGTTAACAACTCAGTCACCCCCTTTTTTAATAAATTCCACTGCATTACCATCCAAACCCACTGCCTTGCCGGCTTTCATCTTCTGGAATGCTTTCACTACCTCTTCTCCATTTACCGAATCATTCTCCCTAACCGTTTCACTTCACACAACACCTCAACCAAAATATATCTGCCACTTTATCATCACACATTCAACAGACCTTCAAAATACTCACTCCATCTTCTCACATCACCACTACTTGTTATTACCTCCCCATTACCCCCCTTCACTGATGTTCCCATTTGTCCTCTTGCCTTGCACATTTTATTTACCTCCTTCCAAAATATCTTTTTATTCTCCCTAAAATTTAATGATACTCTCTTACCCCAACTCTCATTTGCCCTCTTTTTCACCTCTTGCACTCTTCTCTTGACCTCCTGCCTCTTTCTTTTATACATCTCCCAGTCATTTGCACAATTTCCTTGCACAGCTCGTCCAAATGCCTCTCTCTTCTCTTTCACTAATAATCTTACTTATTCATTAACATATGACATTTGAATTGCCAGAAATCTAGAAGCTTCATGAGAGTTCGTGAATATATTGTTTCGAAGTGTTCTATATAGTTAGAAGGGATCACTGATATCATTTATCTCTTGTATTTTTTTCTCGATATTCCTAGGTATGTTATTACCTTTTTTCTAGTTACCCCTGCCATACCACTCTCCCTTTTAGAAGAACTTTCTTAAAATGTGACATTATATTTTACTACTCTGTCACGTTCACTTTTTACTTTTCCATCCAATGCAGCTGGTGTGTGTGTGTGCTGAGCTGATATTTGGGTCAGGTTGCAAGTTTCCCTCACCATCAGAGCAACCAAGGCCTCCTTGTATATTAAAACCTGTTATTATGTTTAGGCAGAATAGACCTTGTTCCTCCTTACATAGATAGTGCTTCTGAATTAATTTGATTAAAATTTTTGTAGTACTTGGTAAAAAGAATTTGAAATATAGAATTTAGGTAGCAGTGAGGAGTTTGCATACTGTTCCTTATACTGAAGTGAATTTGGTATCCTCTATAGAGACTTGGTTAATGTTATTAGAATAGTGATTGTAAGTGGAGGTTTGTTGTGTTTAAGACTATGTTGAGGGCAGTTGTTTAATGTTTGTTGGATCATTTTTGTCTGTATGTTTTCTCATTCTTGTGAAGAATGAGTAAGCTGTTTATTTCTGCTCTGAGTTGGTGGTTAGTTATAGTGGGGACTGGTGCTGTTTAAAAGAATTTAGTGCCAAGGATATTGAGATTGGATTGCATTGGGAGGATCCTCATTTTGTTTTGTTGATGTTAAGTGTTTATGGTTGTTGGGAAGCCAGTGATTGTTATGAGTGTGCTGTTTTATGGTTTTATGCCTTCATTTGACAATGGATGACAAGGTAGGTGAGGCATAGTATTTGGTGGAGCAAATTAGTTTTGTATTGAGAATATTATGGGATTATTTTCCTTGTCCAAATTGGTACCAATAAGTGTTATGAGAGCATTTAGTTTGTTGCTTTTGTGTTAATGTTTGTGGTGTGGGGTTGAATATTTTGTGTGCTGTATGTAATATTTTGTGTGCTGTATGTCATGGCCAGAATAACTGAAATTTTTTTGGTGGGAGCTATTGTCCATTCAAGGTGATGGGATGATGCAGGCTGAGATCTTGTCTTTCTGGGTTTAAAAGGGTGATTGGAGACTTCTATGGAAAATGCACACATTTTGTTCTGGGTAAGCCACTGTTCTAGTTTTGTGAAATCTGTTGCATGTTTATTGTTGCACTTGCAGTCTTTGTATGCTGTCATATGATTCTCATGTTGTTTGTGCATAATAAGACTGTCACACTCATATCTGCAAAGGTTGATGAAAAGCCATGTAGGAAGAGATTAAAGAGGATTGGAGAAAGAATTGCTTCTTAGGGAATTCCAGGGTAATGCTTAAGTGTTTTAGGGGTGAAGCCTTTGTAAGAAACTCAGGCTTGGCTGCCAGCTGTAAAGTTGGTCACCCACTTTTAGTAATTATTTTGGAGGGTGGTGTCAAGTATCTATTGTATGAGAATGTGTTGAGGGACAGTGTCAGATGTTTTGATGATGTTTATGGCCATTGAGATTGTGCAAGAGAGAGAGGGGGGAGGAGTGGGGGTCATGAAGCCACCCAATATTTCTTGTGCAAGATTTGTGTGCAGTATGGTTTTTGAGTGATTTTGTCTAAAGTCATAGATGAGGGTGGAATAATTTACTTATTTTTTTTTTGTTCAGTTTTTCAAAGAGTTAGGATACTAAAGACATAGGTGGCAAATGATGAAAGGGGAAGGGATAATTCGATTGTTTGTTGTGTTTTAGGGTCCTGTGTTGGCACTTTTCAGGATGCTCAGGATTGTATGTCCCAGAATTTATTGAAAATATTATAAAGCATTTGGATTGCAGTTAGGCCAAAGTGGTGTATGTTGAAGTAGCAAGTTGCAGTAGAATTCTTAAAAAGTTTTGATTGTTTTATGTACATCAGAGAACATGAGAAGTTTTATGTTGAATCATTGTTTGTAATGCTGGAGAGATCGCTGGTACCTAGAACGCAGATCAGGTAGTATAATTAATGCAAACCTACCAATGTATTCCCTGTGAGTTGTAGAAGGTGACTAAAATGGATGGGAGCAGGGGACAAAATCCTTCCCTCCTGTTTTACTTTTCCAAAAGAAGGAATGGGGGGCTCAGCCATCTGTTCTTGATGCTATTGCAGGAAATGGCGAATATGTATAAGGGAAAAGAAAGAAGAAAAATATATATATATATATATATATATATATATATATATATATATATATATATATATATATATATATATATATGTATATATATATGTGTGTGTGTTTATGGATGTAGAAAAATATAAGATTTTAAGATTGAAATATTGTATATTGTAGTTTGATTGATAGAAAGTTACATATGTTACTCTAATGAAGAAAGTCCAGTACCTCATTGTATTTTTCAAAGAGAAACAGTTTGTAATTCCTCTGTTGTTGTGCTTAGGCATGCTGACTCAGTAGTGTGCTAGTGCCTGAGATGGTAATCAATACTACATTCTTGTTGAATATTTTAGTGTTCATGGAACAGCTTTCATGAGTTGATTGTATGATTGCATTCTTAGCATTATTATTTTGATATAGTTACACCCTTAGACACTGGCTCACACAAAAATTTTGAAGGTAAAGTTTGGGAACTTAATACTCAGGAAATGTACTAAATTGAATCCTAGTTTTTGTAATAGAAAAGGTAGGGAAAATAAGTGATATAGCTTTGCCTTGCAGGTAATCATGATAAAATATCAAAAGAATTTAGATTGCATTGCAATTGAATTTATCATTTACAGTCTTTCTTCCTGATTCTAGTCTCTAAGAACATACATTGTTGGTCAGCAAGATTGATATGTGGAAACCTTCACTAAGGGTCCAAATTTTTCATGTAGTTTTCTTTTTTGCCTTTATTATTCACAGCAGTAACAGCTTCCTTGTCTTTATGCTTCACTCTTTAGCTTTTTACCCTGCATGGCAGGAATGTGATCCCCTCGTATAAAGAAAGCTGGTTCTGATTAGTGTTATATAAGATACTTTTAGGATGTTTTCCTGAATGTGTTCCTCATATTGCTTTATTTAGAAAAAATGTCTGTGTAGCTGGCAGCTTTTCAGCATGCAGTCTTTCAGAGCTGCTGTGGTGGATAGTTGGAAACTAGTGGTAATTTATTTTTCTATGGATTACCTAATGTTACTTTTTAATATTGACATTGCTTCTGGACAGAGTAGATGATTGGTAAGGATGAAAGACTTAAATTTACCTTAACTGCCACAGGATTCTTTTACAGGAGGAAAATTTTGAAACTGCTGAAGCTAAAGAAAATTCCTTTTCTTCCTCTCCCCAGCAATGAAGAAATACAAACCTACGGATGCCACCACAAACCCCTCACTCATCCTGCAGGCAGCCAACATGCCGCAGTATGCCTCACTTATTGATGAAGCTGTGGAATATGGCAAGAATAGCAAGTATGTTTGCTTTTATACTTATTTATTAAAGCATCTCATTTAAGAACATGCTAATATTAACTGGTAGTGTGGTAAGGGCATTTTCATGAATCGCTTCATTATTTTTGTACGTCATTGAAAAGTCAATGAAATTACATTTACATCTCAATGAAAATGGTGTTACATGACTGGTGCTAAACTTAAAAAATATGGTTTATTTATATAGAGAAGGGCCTTTACTATCAAGCTGGCCTTGTATGAAAGGTTTAGTTGTGTTGAGGGTTGTCTGCTCTGGTGGTCAGTGCTGGTGTGTGGAAACATTGGTGATTACTGACTCGGAAGAGAAAGTCTTGCTCAAGGTTGAAGTCGGCTTAAGTGATGAAATATTTTCTAGAATGATTTCTTTTTTCATCTTTTGCTCTCTCATACCAGCTTTGTTTGTTTTATGTTCTTTTGAGTTTGGTATATTCTTTCATAGAGGACCAAGCATTTAAACATATTGATAGTGAACACCAATACATTATATGATGAGGGAAATTTAGTGATATTGATTGCCCATTCAGGTATACCTTATATTTTTGATATGATGTTTATAGCATAGTGAACAGTCATAAAGGTATAGTTATATAAACATTACTCTTTTCAAGCCTGCCAGTTGAAATTATTCTTGTATTATACAAGGAATTGAGAGATTACTTTTCAAGACTGTAGGAAAGTGTTCTTGACATATCAGGGCTGTGACACTCCAGTTTGTAGGAAGTTCTGTAAGGAAAAATTAGATGTATTTGTTCTAATCAGCATCAGATATAGTTTGTTTGGTACAACTTTTGTATGTTGATTTTTTTTAAGGGCTGAATTGAACTACCGTAATTAAAGTTGGATTGTAGCAAATAGTTTGAATAAAAGTATGAACTTTGAATTACTTAGTGTTCTATATTAGGTGTTTAGTCATAGTTGGTTTCATACTGTGGTCAGAGTGGAGTGTTTAAGTTGTGGGTTGCCATAGTTCATTTTGTTAAATGCTTTCTAAAATTTGTATTTACTTTATCCACCCAGTTGAAATTAGTTTGGGATAATGGACAGTTAAAAATATTTACACTTTCAGATTTCAACTCGTGCTACCTACATTTGATAGATGATATGACTAATGTTTGTTGAAGATTCCCTACTGATATCGCATTTGCTTTGACTGGTAGTTGATTGGGGTATACAAAAAACATACAGATTTAAGAGAAAATTTTTTGATGTATATAAAAAATGGAAAAATTTTCTGAAATGTGATTACTTTAGCTTTAGCTATTCTCAGTAAACATTGCTTGAAGAAGGATTGGTACTTTTAAGTCCATTTTGATGTATGTACCAGAATTTTAGTTGTGCCATTTCTTGGTAAACTGAACTTTATTATTCAAAGTTCATGTGTTTTCTGCTTGATGTAGAGGTGGGGATTGTTATGATTCATTCCTTAAAGGAATCATAAATGAATTTTAACTCTTTTAGTTGATGTAGATTGCTTTATCAGTTATAATTCTTGCAGTAAATCCTAAATTTTTATTTAAAGGAAAGATATGGAGTCCCATATGTCCATTTTAAAGATGCATGACAGCAATGATGAATTTGATTAGTAAATTAGTAATGTTATACTCTAGCATAAGAAATAAGTAAAAAAACAGCATTTCCTTTATCAGCTTGAATTAACGACAGTATAGTTTTTGTAAGTTTTGGAAGGAATGGTGTGCTTGTCTCTTTTAAGTATTAGTACTTAATAACATTCAAGAATTATGATATTAAAATGTTCAGTGCAAGTGATTAATAAAAGGTGCTGCATTATCAGCAACATTAACTTTATAAAGCTTTGATGTGGATTTCCCTTCTCACTGAAGTTGAGCTTCTGGTGAGCACATCCCTGTCAAGGGTTGTAGAGCATAAAGCATGTCATTGGTGCCTAGTCAGGCACAGCACTGACTCATGCTAATTCCTGCTACTCGGAGAATGTGGTTGTACCTCGGTTATGAAGATAACTTGGACTGTGTGATTTTTTAGGAATTCTTCATTTAACTGGTTTTTAGTTTGTCACAAAATACAGTTGTATTAGTTGAGTAGTTTATGTATACTTATAGGTTTAATGATTTTGATGATGTGAGAGAGTAGATAAGAGGAACATTTGTTAGGGGAAATTACTTTTTGCTTTTTTGAACTGACAAAATTGTGTAAGTTGCATATATTTTTTAATATCATTATACATATAATCGGTTTCCTGCGTCAGCGAGGTAGTGCCAGGAAACAGACGAACAGTGGCCCATCCACTCGTATACATACACATATGCAACATATACAGACATACATATGTACATATTCATACTTCCTTGCCTTCGTCCATTCCTGTTGCAACCCAGCCCCACAGGAAAGAGCATTGCTACCCCTTGCTTCAGGAAGGTAGCTCCAGGAAAACAGACAAAAATGGCCACATTCGTCCACACTTGGTCTATATCATGTGTAGTGGGGTGGCAACGGGAATGGATGAAGGCAGCAAATATGAATTTGTATGTGTGTATATATGTATATGTCTGTGTATGCATATGTTGAAATGTATAGGTATGTATATGTGCATGTGTGGGCATTTATTTATATACATATGTATGTGGGTGGGTTGGCCCATTCTTTCGTCTGTTTTCTTGCCCTACCTCACTAATGCGGGAGACAGCGACAAAGTATGAATATATGAAATATATATATATATATATATATCCCTATCCCTGGGGATAGGGGAGAAAGAATACTTACCATGTATTCCCTGCTAGTTGTAGAAGGCGACTAAAAGGGAAGGGAGCGGGGGGGGCGGGAAATCCTCCCCTCTCTTTTTTTTTTTTTTTTTTTTTTTTTTTTCCCCCAAAGGAAGGAACAGAGAAGGGGGCTGGATGAGGATGTTTCCTCAGAGGCCCAGTCCTCTGTTCTTAACGCTACCTCGCTGACACGGGAAATGGCGAATAGTATGAAAGAAAGAAAAGATATATATATATATATATATATATATATATATATATATATATATATATATATATATATTTTTTTTTTTTTTTTTTTTTTATACCTCGTCGCTGTCTCCCGCGATTGCGAGGTAGCGCAAGGAAACAGACGAAAGAAATGGCCCAACCCCCCCCATACACATGTACATACACACGTCCACACACGCAAATATACATACCTACACAGCTTTCCATGGTTTATCCCCAGACGCTTCACATGCCTTGATTCAATCCACTGACAGCACGTCAACCCCTGTATACCACATCGCTCCAATTCACTCTATTCCTTGCCCTCCTTTCACCCTCCTGCATGTTCAGGCCCCGATCACACAAAATCCTTTTCACTCCATCTTTCCACCTCCAATTTGGTCTCCCTCTTCTCCTCGTTCCCTCCACCTCCGACACATATATCCTCTTGGTCAATCTTTCCTCACTCATTCTCTCCATGTGCCCAAACCATTTCAAAACACCCTCTTCTGCTCTCTCAACCACGCTCTTTTTATTTCCACACATCTCTCTTACCCTTACGTTACTTACTCGATCAAACCACCTCACACCACACATTGTCCTCAAACATCTCATTTCCAGCACATCCATCCTCCTGCGCACAACTCTATCCATAGCCCACGCCTCGCAACCATACAACATTGTTGGAACCACTATTCCTTCAAACATACCCATTTTTGCTTTCCGAGATAATGTTCTCGACTTCCACACATTTTTCAAGGCTCCCAAAATTTTCGCCCCCTCCCCCACCCTATGATCCACTTCCGCTTCCATGGTTCCATCCGCTGACAGATCCACTCCCAGATATCTAAAACACTTCACTTCCTCCAGTTTTTCTCCATTCAAACTCACCTCCCAATTGACTTGACCCTCAACCCTACTGTACCTAATAACCTTGCTCTTATTCACATTTACTCTTAACTTTCTTCTTCCACACACTTTACCAAACTCCGTCACCAGCTTCTGCAGTTTCTCACATGAATCCGCCACCAGCGCTGTATCATCAGCGAACAACAACTGACTCACTTCCCAAGCTCTCTCATCCCCAACAGACTTCATACTTGCCCCTCTTTCCAAGACTCTTGCATTTACCTCCCTAACAACCCCATCCACAAACAAATTAAACAACCATGGAGACATCACACACCCCTGCCGCAAACCTACATTCACTGAGAACCAATCACTTTCCTCTCTTCCTACACGTACACATGCCTTACATCCTTGATAAAAACTTTTCACTGCTTCTAACAACTTGCCTCCCACACCATATATTCTTAATACCTTCCACAGAGCATCTCTATCAACTCTATCATATGCCTTCTCCAGATCCATAAATGCTACATACAAATCCATTTGCTTTTCTAAGTATTTCTCACATACATTCTTCAAAGCAAACACCTGATCCACACATCCTCTACCACTTCTGAAACCACACTGCTCTTCCCCAATCTGATGCTCTGTACCTGCCTTCACCCTCTCAATCAATACCCTCCCATATAATTTACCAGGAATACTCAACAAACTTATACCTCTGTAATTTGAGCACTCACTCTTATCCCCTTTGCCTTTGTACAATGGCACTATGCACGCATTCCGCCAATCCTCAGGCACCTCACCATGAGTCATACATACATTAAATAACCTTACCAACCAGTCCACAATACAGTCACCCCCTTTTTTAATAAATTCCACTGCAATACCATCCAAACCTGCTGCCTTGCCGGCTTTCATCTTCCGCAAAGCTTTTACTACCTCTTCTCTGTTTACCAAATCATTTTCCCTAACCCTCTCACTTTGCACACCACCTCGACCAAAACACCCTATATCTGCCACTCTATCATCAAACACATTCAACAAACCTTCAAAATACTCACTCCATCTCCTTCTCACATCACCACTACTTGTTATCACCTCCCCATTTGCGCCCTTCACTGAAGTTCCCATTTGCTCCCTTGTCTTACGCACTTTATTTACCTCCTTCCAGAACATCTTTTTATTCTCTCTAAAATTTAATGATACTCTCTCACCCCAACTCTCATTTGCCCTTTTTTTTCACCTCTTGCACCTTTCTCTTGACCTCCTGTCTCTTTCTTTTATACATCTCCCACTCAATTGCATTTTTTCCCTGCAAAAATCGTCCAAATGCCTCTCTCTTCTCTTTCACTAATACTCTTACTTCTTCATCCCACCACTCACTACCCTTTCTAATCAACCCACCTCCCACTTTTCTCATGCCACAAGCATATTTTGCGCAATCCATCACTGATTCCCTAAATACACGTATATATATATACGTGTAGGAAGAGAGGAAAGTGATTGGTTCTCAGTGAATGTAGGTTTGCGGCAGGGGTGTGTGATGTCTCCATGGTTGTTTAATTTGTTTATGAATGGGGTTGTTAGGGAGGTGAATGCAAGAGTTTTGGAAAGAGGGGCAAGTATGAAGTCTGTTGGGGATGAGAGAGCTTGGGAAGTGAGTCAGTTGTTGTTCGCTGATGATACAGCGCTGGTGGCTGATTCATGTGAGAAACTGCAGAAGCTGGTGACTGAGTTTGGTAAAGTGTGTGAAAGAAGAAAGTTAAGAGTAAATGTGAATAAGAGCAAGGTTATTAGGTACAGTAGGGTTGAGGGTCAAGTCAATTGGGAGGTGAGTTTGAATGGAGAAAAACTGGAGGAAGTAAAGTGTTTTAGATATCTGGGAGTGGATCTGGCAGCGGATGGAACCATGGAAGCAGAAGTGGATCATAGGGTGGGGGAGGGGGCGAAAATCCTGGGATCCTTGAAGAATGTTTGGAAGTCGAGAACATTATCTCAGAAAGCAAAAATGGGTATGTTTGAAGGAATAGTGGTTCCAACAATGTTGTATGGTTGCGTGGCGTGGGCTGTGGATAGAGATGTGCGCAGGAGGGTGGATGTGCTGGAAATGAGATGTTTGAGGACAATGTGTGGTGTGAGGTGGTTTGATCGAGTAAGTAATGTAAGGGTAAGAGAGATGTGTGGAAATAAAAAGAGCGTGGTTAAGAGAGCAGAAGAGGGTGTTTTGAAATGGTTTGGGCACATGGAGAGAATGAGTGAGGAAAGATTGACCAAGAGGATATATGTGTCGGAGGTGGAGGGAACGAGGAGAAGTGGGAGACCAAAATGGAGGTGGAAAGATGGAGTGAAAAAGGTTTTGTGTGATCGGGGCCTGAACATGCAGGAGGGTGAAAGGCGGGCAAGGAATAGAGTGAATTGGATCGATGTGGTATACCAGGGTGGACGTGCTGTCAGTGGATTGAATCAGGGCATGTGAAGTGTCTGGGGTAAACCATGGAAAGTTGTGTGGGGCCTGGATGTGGAAAGGGAGCTGTGGTTTCGGGCATTATTGCATGACACCTAGAGACTGAGTGTGAACGAATGGGGCCTTTGTTGTCTTTTCCTAGTGCTACCTCGCACACATGAGGGGGGAGGGGGATGGTATTCCATGTGTGGCGAGGGGAATGAATAAAGGCAGACAGTGTGAATTGTGTGCATGGATATATATGTATGTGTCTGTGCGTGTATATATATGTGTACATTGAGATGTATAGGTATGTATATTTGCGTGTGTGGACGTGTATGTATATACATTGTGTACGGGGGTGGGTTGGGCCATTTCTTTCGTGTTTCCTTGCGCTACCTCACAAACGCGGGAGACAGCGACAAAGCAAAGTAAATAAATAGATAAAATATATATATATATATATATATATATATATATATATATATATATATATATATATATATGTGTGTGTGTGTGTGTGTGTGTTTACCATTAAGGATATGTTTTTGTAATTACTAAAAAGATTTGTTAGCTTTTCATATTCCTCCATTTCAGTAAATTTCTGTTAGATACTTGTGTGACTTGAAGTGGATTAATTTATTATCTTTCAGGAACAAGGATGACCAGGCGACTGAAGCAATGGATAAGTTGTTTGTCTTGTTTGGATGTGAGATTCTTGGCATTGTCCCTGGGCGAGTGAGTATTGAAGTTGATGCTCGTTTGAGCTATGATAAGGAAGCTAGCATCAGCAAGGCTAAAAAATTCATTGCTATGTTTGAAGAACAGGGCTTCAGCAAGGAGCGGATACTGATTAAGCTTGCTTCCACTTGGGAGGGAATTCAAGCAGCCAAGTAAGTTAAGACTAGAAAACCCATTTTTGTTGTTAGAAGTAATAGTAGATTAGTTATCCCTAGTTGACTTTGAGGATGGTCTTTTCTTTTTCCTTGTACTTCAGTACTTTCAACTTTTCTCCTCTTAGTTCTCTCTTAGAAAAGAGCATCTTTATCTTTTTAATTGATCACTTACCTTTCATTTTGATGGAAGCAAGGTATCGAGTATTTCTTGAAACTTCAGGCTATCTTTTGTTAATAGGACTAATCCTCCCCTTCCTTTGCCTTCTCTTTTCTTTCTTCTTGTACCTTTCTGTGTCCACAGCTCCAGTAATATCATGTGCACCTTACCTTTTACAATTCTTTGATTTTAGCTCTTTACCTCCAACTATCAATCAGTCATCATTTGAATACATTATTTCTAATCTGACATTACCATCTTCTAACACTCCTGCCCTCTCTGCTGTTCTAGCTGAGCTGCTCTATCCTTTTGCTACATGTGTCATCTTCAGTTTTTTGTCTCCCGACTGTACTCCTTGATTTCTTCTATTTCGTTGAAATTGTCACATATGATGAATATCCTACTAAATTTCACCATGCCTTTATGATCCTTAGATTTTCTGAGTGCTTCCTGGGTTGATGAATGGCAAGGCAGACATATTCATAACTGGTTTTCCCCCTACGTCATGGTTATTACTACCAATTCTTCTCCTTTTTGTTATCCTGGAAATCACATCTGGCAGTCCCACAGCATCCAGTAATCTTTTAGTATGCATTTCCTCCTATATTCCTCTTTCTTCTCTATCTGATGTATGATCTTACAAGCCAAATATAATTGAATGATTTATGCCTTTCAATTTCCTGATTTCCTAATCTCTTTAATTTTATCCCTTTTATCTTTTAATTTTATCCCTTGGTGTGGAATTGTCAGCCTCTGTGTGTCTAACTTTCTCTATTGGAGGCCTAGTTTTAGGTACTTGATACATTACAGCTAAAGAGTGGTTGTGGGCTATTCATTCTTTTGCATGTACCTAGTGCTTCATTGCTATACTAGAAACAGTGAATAAGTTTGAATATGAAGTAACTATAATTGTCAAGGGTCAGGTAATTCCTTGAGATTTTTTCACTGATTATGCATAGATTTATGTACACTTATTTTGAATTAAATTTCATCAAACTATTCATCTTTTCAATTAATGTGAAACTTGAATTTCTAAACATTTTTATGCAAGAAAGAATTTACAAATAAGATTAGAAAAGCTGGGTAACCTTAGTGTTTTGTTTAAACTTTCTTTTTTTTCAAAATATATCTGCTGTGGATGTAATGGAATCATTTAGAATGTAGGGATGGTGTGGTTGGAGACTGGTTCCACTTTATAAGTAAACTTAGAAAGTAAAGTGAAAGGTAAGAAGCACTCTTATAAGTTTGGGAGTTATGTTTTGTTTTTGATATGCCAGGTATGGGTTAAGTATCTAGGGGCTTTGTTCACCTGACCTACTATACTGAATTGTGTGAATGGGATGATACTGATAAGTAGATGGATGGATGTTTTCTGCAATGTATATGCACTTTTTTTCATTTTAAGATAATCCCAGTCATTTTAATATTGTGCCACATCGACATTTAAACCTAGGGACGCTGCTGAGGCCTTTCAAATCTTCACTTGTGAGTTAGAATTGGGCAGCACGTGGCATTTGTACATGCCATTAGTCAGAAAAGAAAGTATGCGATCCTTCAAACAGGTGGGAAGATTATGCTTACAACTGTGTTGTCAGGCTTGTCTGACTTGCTTGCATATGTTGCAGGAATTGTCCTTTTGAGGGTTACATCTTTAATGCATTCACATTAATAGAATGTGAAAGGGACATGTATTCAGTGAATCTTTTCTTCATCCTTAGGGTGCTGGAGGAAGAGTTCGGCATTCATTGTAACCTGACGTTATTGTTTGGTTTTGCTCAGGCCGTAGCTTGTGCGGAAGCTGGGGTGACCCTTATCTCTCCTTTTGTTGGACGTATCCTAGATTGGTAAGTTTGATTTTGTTATAATAAAGGAAATTATATTATCTAGTGGGAGCCACTGAGCTAATCTGTTTTGTAGTTTACTTTACATTATGTTCTGTGTGCTGAATGGTATTATCTTAAGGAGTCAGATAATAAAGAAGTGTGCATAGCGGGGAGAAATGATGTATCTTATAGTTATGTTCCTGAATGGGTGTGAGATATGTAATTAATAACCATGATTCTATGTATGAGTGAGAAACACACAATTACAAAATTTCTTGCACAGTTTTCTTGTGAATTTTTGGAAATGATTTGACAATGTTACTTAGTCTTGGGAAGAAGTCAATGACACAAACATGAATGGAGGATGGCTAAAAATATGACTTTATAGGCTTTTTTCAAAACGGCATAGTGTAAGAGATTGTGGACCTTATCCATCATGAAGGTTTTGCAGAAATAGAAGACAGTGATATAAAAAACTTCTTGTATCATGTGCAGAGGAACTCATGAATGAAGATTTGATGGAAGTAGAGCAAGATTGGTTTGCTTTAGCTTTAGTTTACAAATAATTAGTTTAGAAAAGTTTTTTCATGAACAGGTCCCTTTCATAAGTTAAGGTGTAGGTGGAGTGTATTGGCTACAGGAATTGTATTTGATTATGTGAAAGAGATATTGGCATGATATTGGATGAGAGACAATATAGGAGACAAGGCAGTTCTTTGTCAAGAATTTTTAGCAGAGAAAATATTGTGCATATTATTCTTTGGTCAGGTGGTACAACCTAACTTGCTAAAAGCATTTATGTTCTTAGCACCTATTAAAAAGGAATTGGTGAAAATAATATTCATTATGTACATCAAGAAGGATGTTTGATAAGCACTGGAATTGATAAAACTGAAAACAGAAGAGAAGGTTGCAAGATCATTTGGAACTATGGATGAAATAAATATGAAGACTCTACTTAAGGAACCATGTACATTGACAAGATTCACAGGAGAAATGGACTTGAGATGCATATGAGTAATGAGTTTATATGGTATGTCATAGATTTCATTTGAACTAGACATGATACATAAAGCATTGAATAAGGGCATAGTCAAGATTTCATTGTTAGTAGCTTGTCTGACAGTTAATGGGATGTAAATAGAGTTCCATAAACATAACTTGTCTAGTAACACATTAATGAATTATGGGAAAATACTTCTTAGCCTTTAGTTCCTCGTATTGCCACTGGCAGAGGGCAGTTCTAGCACAATGTTTCCAGAGGCTCTCACCCAATGTTCCCATCAACTACTACTACTTAACGTTCCAGCCTGTTACTTCTTCCTAATGCTCCTGCCAAATGTTCCTACCTATTTCTTCTACCTAATGCTTCTGCCTAATATTCATACTTATTGCTTTTATTTATTGTTCTTACTCTTTTGCCAAAAGGCAAAGCTAGAGATTGTGCTGACCTCAGGAAAATCTAGAGTTAGGAAGAATGTGTTGGGTGAGTTAAGTGTTGTCATGTATGTTTGTGAACAGAATACCAGCAGTCCATGTGTGGGTGAAGTATGAATAAAAAGACAATTACCTGAATCAGGGGAGTGCAGCTTGACAACCACAGAAGTACTGGTTCACTATGCAGCCTCCAGTAACACTGCTGACACCTAAGTGGGTAGTACCCCTCTGGTCAGTGGCAGGCCAGTAGCTACTACCTACTTTTACTGTGGCCATCCTCTTGAGGGAGTTCCTGGAGGGGACGGGCATCGGAGATATATAGAATTGAAAATGCCCAAAAATTTCTTAGTCCAATCTAATTTAAACATTTCTTGGTGGGTGTTGAAACTGACTGAAACAAAATTGTTGATACTGGTTGAGAGTATCCTTATTCTGAAATTTTGAAAGTTTTATAGCTTTTTCTTTGAAGGTATGGAATTTTCTTCAGTTCTTTTGTTTGCTGAATCATTTTTCATATGTTGCTGGCATTATTGCTTGGTCATTCATACCAAAAATAATGACTGGAGTTATTGGAAAGACTTGATGTGGCACCTTATAGAAAGGATAAGAAAATAACACGATAGATAAATATTATCTTCTCTAAAGCAGGTGTAAAGTAGTATTACACCACTGTGAGTAAAAAGAAGCACATGTGACATAGTTAAACATATATATATGTAAACATTCTTAATCCTTTTCTGTTCTTCATCAGGTATGTGGCAAACACAGACCAGAAGTCCTTTGAACCCCACGAAGATCCAGGAGTGAAGAGTGTCACTCGGATCTACAACTACTACAAGAAGTTTGAATACAAGACAGTTGTTATGGGAGCTTCATTCAGGAATAGTGGTAAGTATTAATAACCCTTACATGATAGTATTGATTTCATTGCCTATCTTCATGAGCATTTTAAAGAAATTATATATTTTCCTTTATGAGGTGATAGATTGACATTTAAAAGTAACAGAATTATTCAGAAAGTTTTGTAAACCCATTTACTGCTAATGTGCTGTATATGGTATGGGACACCTCTGGCAGTTAAATTCGAGTGCTCTGTAGACTCTGGATCATTTGAAAATACCGAGTGCTGAAAATAGCAGTGGTGAGTTTGGAAATAATTACTGGCAACTCAGACAATGTTGCCATACCCCTTACCCAAATTTTTTCACCTTTGCTGGTTAGTAACCATTAAATGCCATGGAGGATAAAACTGGCAAGAGAGGAAGCTAGATATAAATGAACAAAGTGAGAGAGGGAAGCCAAAAGAGGGAGGTTAGAGATGAGACACTGATGCCTCACCCTTAGATATTTCAAGGGTAGCTACACATGACTTCTTAAAATCTTTCAAGGATGATGACCAGACATTAGTAAGATAGAAAAGAATATTACTAGTGTATCTCCTCTTACAAAAGCCATACTGGTGATCAGAGAGAAGACTATGATTTTCAAGGTTTTTCATGATATGGGAGTTGAGGAGGGGTTAAAAGACTGAAAATTGTATATGTCAAAGCAATAGGATGATAGTTAGAGGGGTCAAAATGGTCACCCTTCTTAGGGATGGGATGTATCAATGCATGTTTCCAAGAAGGAAAAGTTTTGGTTTTTCAGCAGAAACAACAGACATGCAAGCACATGTGAGTTCAGAGGCACACTTCCTTAGGACACGGGGATGGATGCCATCAGGACCATAAGCCTTTCTTATATCCAGAGAAAGAAGCACTTTTCAGACTGTCTGAAAAAAGATTATGAAAAGAGGCATAGGATTAGTAAGAGGTTCGTCAGGGGGTGAAGGAATGTTAGAGTCATCCAAAGTGGAGTTAGAGGAGAAGTAGGAACCAAAGAGAGTTGCTTTGTCTCTGGGCATGCATGAAATAGAGTGAATTGGAACAGATGTGGTATACTGGTATCAGTGTGCCATCAGTGGACTGAACTAGTGCATGTGAAATGTCTGGAAAGATCTATGGGGCCTGGATGTGGATAGGGAGCTGTGTTTATGATGCATTAGACATGACAGCTCTTTTATGGATGTGAGCAGATGTGGCCTTTATTCATGTGTTTCCTGAAGCTACCTCATGGGCACATGGGGTGGCGATGGTATTGCCTGTGTTGTGGGATGGCACTGGAAATGGATGAAGGAGAGAGAGAATACTTCCTGCACATTCCCTTCGGGTTGTAAAGGTGACTAAAAGGGGAGGGTGTGGGGGTTAAAAATCCTCACCTCCCATATTTTTGCTTTTCCAAAAGAAGGAGTAGAGAAGGAGGCCAAGTGAGGATATTCCTTCTAAGGCTCAGTCCTCTGTTCTTAATGCTACCTCACTAATGTGTGAAATGGTGAATACGTATGAATGGATGTATTGATATTGAACATTCATTAACTGAAATATTTGAAGAACACATCTGTACATTAAATCAATGAAATTGGCTTCAAAACATGGAAAGTGAGTGATCGGCTCATCATGTGGTCAGTCTGCTGGTTTGTGTATACAAATATTCAGTGCAGTGTTAATCACAGATAGCTGCACACAAGGAGATATGGCAGGCCTGTTGGGGATGTATATGGTATTTCCATTTGTTGTAGCAGAAGGAAAATATTTGTGATGCTTGTTGGATAAGTCCTGTTGTTGTTAATGGGAGTAAATATGTGAGCAGATGTGTCCATTCGATGCTGCAAAATGGTTAAGAGAGACATGTTATGCGTTGAACTGCACATTGAAAAAACTCTCCTTGTATGTTGTGTGCACAGCACGTTGCTTGCTTTTTATTACAAGAAAGTATGAGAAATCCCTTTACATTACTTTTAGAATAAAGTATTATTAGAAGTGTGATATGAAAGCATTAGAATGTGCATTTCCATCTGGTATTGCTTGTACCTCTTAAAATCATATACTTCGTTCAGGTGAGGTCCGTGAACTTGCTGGCTGTGATCTCCTAACTATTGGGCCAAAGTTCTTGGAGGAACTGCAAAATTCTACTGAACCTGTTACACAACATCTTTCAGAGGCCAGTGGTATGTATATCTTTTTGTTTGACAAATGATGTTGGAATATGTGCATACTTTGTTACTAAAGTGATATTTTGTAAGTAATAAAAGTATAAAGAATGTCTCATTTATTGCATAAGTAAGTTAAAGTATTCATTTTATGAAAAAGTTTGGGTCATGCATTATCTTTGTCTATTAGACATGAAGTATTGAAAGAAATAGGCATTTGCAGAAAAAAATCCTACGTTTGTAAAAAAATTGAGGATCAAGACTAAAGATTGTTGTGTTTTAAGAAAAGGGAAGTGTAATGAATAGTAAATAAAGGTTGTCCAGTTATATAGATTGTGGAATAAGGCTAAGCATCACCGGAGTCATAGATTATAAATGCAAAACATAGTGCAGGAGCTCTTGTACTTCCTTTTGATTTTGAAGACATTCTCAACTCCTGTGTATGATAAATTCATTACGTTGTGAAATGTACACTGGCAAAAATTTTCCCTTCCTCTATATTTTAGTCTCTTTTAGTCCATTTATTCACTTACAATCTTACATACTTATGTATTGCAATTAGTTCTGATCACTGCACATGTTTGATTACGACTTATAGAAACTCTGATTCACTTTTCTTTATTGAGACTTTTCTTTCTCCATTATTGTTCAGCTATTCATGTGTCAACAGGGTAGTGCCAGGAACAGATGAAAAAAAGGTTTTGTTTGCTGATATCCATTCTCTAGTTGTCATGTGAAATGCATTGGAACCTCAGTGTTAAGTGTTAGAAATTCAAGATACCAACATTGGTAATAGTCAGTAAACTAAATCTCTGTAGCCAGTATTTTGATTGTTGCTACTTGAGCCTTTCCAAGTGAACAATATTTGTGTAGGATTACTCATGTTATCCTTAAAATGGGGAAAACACATCTTTTTACAAAGATGATTCAAGTTACATTATTTTTTTCATCTACCTCTGATAACATTCTGGGGTAAGCCATGGAAAGCTGTGTAGGTATGTATATTTGCGTGTGTGGACGTATGTATATACATGTGTATGGGGGGGGTTGGGCCATTTCTTTCGTCTGTTTCCTTGCGCTACCTCGCAAACGCGGGAGACAGCGACAAAGTATAATAAAAAAAAAAATACCTCTGATTACTTATTCTCAAGATTTTTTCAGTTAGTTCACCTTTATTTACAAAAATTTATATTGTCATATTATGTTGTCTCTTGCTTTGCTTGCTCTTTTTCTGCTATGTTAAAGCGTACTTTCATTTCTTTTCATATTGATTTCGAATCTTGGTGTTCCCCATCTCTGCCATTTTTTCCCACATTGCTGAATCAGAATTTTCGTAGAACTTTTTTTATGTGGTTAAAGTCAGTATTATCCTGCTCTTGTTCCTCCAACAGCCAAAAAACACGACTTTGAGAAGGTAGAGATGACTGAAGAAGTGTTTCGATGTGAACTAAAGAAGGATCAAATGGCCGATGACAAACTCTCTGAAGGAATCGTAAAGTTTGAAGCAGATGCAATGAAGCTGGAGAAGATGCTACAGGAGAAGCTGAAGTAATATTTTTTGTTTGTGACATTGTTCCTAGTGGGTTGTGTGAGCTTTTAGCTGCCAAAAATATTTAGTTCCAGATAGTTAAAAATCATTGATAGGAATTTGCAGTTGCAATTATTAGTTAGGAAATTTCTCAAGATTTCCTTAGAAGTTGTGTTTAAATTTCTTTTCAGAAAAAGGGTGAATGGCTTGATATATAGTGCTCTCACATTCCACAGTGCATTCCATCTTCCTCTTTTCAAGTAGTAGTTTTTTATTCACACTGCAGGAACACTAACTTGTGGAAAATTATCTAGTTTATGCAAAAGGTTATTTAACCTCCAGTATTAGATCATTTAATTTATATCAGTTAGTTGCTATGAACTTTAGGAAAATTTAAAGAAGTAAATGCACTTGAAATTTGATACAATTAGAAGGGAAATTGATTAATTTTTAGTTACATAAATGAAAACTCAGTTCCTGTGAAACTTTTATTCTTGTACATTCCAGAGCTGGTCCATTCGATATTTTACTTTTAAGGTACCTTGGGGTTAATTTGCCAGACCTAAAATTGCCAAAAG
This sequence comes from Panulirus ornatus, assembly GCF_036320965.1. Lineage (NCBI taxonomy): Eukaryota > Metazoa > Arthropoda > Malacostraca > Decapoda > Palinuridae > Panulirus > Panulirus ornatus. The sequence continues at coordinate 66,664,294 of NC_092243.1, read as the reverse complement.
GAGTTCTTGAAAAATATTAAGAAAAAACAGTGTAAGCTGTAACCCTGCAATTTATGTTGATCTTTTTTCCAATATTAGCTTGTAATTATTTAAAGTTTATACAGAACCATGCTTACAGTGATTACATTAATAGTTTATAATAGAGGTACATAACTGCATTTATTTTAATAGAATGTTAATTTAATACAGTACAACTGTTGACATGATGTACATAAACTAACTTATGTAGCAAAATTTTTTTTATACACAAATATTCCTCATTGAATAAAGATTATCCACACCAGATCCAATATCTTTGTACACAGTCATATGCACAAACCAGAACAGCATGTCATATATTTGATACAGGTTTGAATTACAGGGAATCTTCATGTGTAATTGTATTCTTTAAATTTGTTAGTCAAATAAATGTAAAAAATATTAAAACTTTTCTTATAGAGATGTCCTGGTTGTAGTTTTCTGCTATACAATCTATTGATAGACATAGATTTGTTTATTTTGTTTTTTGATCAAGGGGAGTAATTTTAAAATCCTACTTTGACCATTATTTATGCCTTTGTGTGGTGGAAGGTTAAAGAACTTTACTGGGATACTGAATTGTAGATATTACTGTAAAGCAAACAGTAGTAAACATTTAATGAATTTGAAAAAATAAAAGCAATTATTTGTATAGAAAATATTAAAGAAACAATTACACATCTGGGAAGACATCTTGTGGAACACCTTTTCATTCAAGCTTTTTCCACAATTAAACAGTTATGGAGGTGATTGGAAGTAGATAAAGGGTGATGGCAGAATTCACTATTTAAGCATTGTACATTGTATGCTTTGCATTTTAAGAATGGTAAGATTGGACTGCACTGTGCTGTATTAAAAAGCTTCCACTGATGATGTGTGGACCAGGGATTGCTGGAGCCTTAACAGGTTAATCGTGCTGGGGAAATTGAAGCCTGGGTGCAGTGATGCAGGTGTGGACATGAAAGCTAAGGATAGAACTGACCAGCTGTGTAAGACCAGGAGCAGGTATGATGTAAACAAGTAGGTACTCAATCTTTAAGGTAACATCTCTTCTTGGCCTTGTTATAGCGGAATGGACAAAGGGCTGGGAAATGCGGACTTGTAATATGGATGCATTGGTTACATGGTTGACTGTTTCATTTTTACTGAGGACTGTGTTCATAGACAAGACCAGTTTGAGTGAAGTCAGTACAAAGACAGTTTTCCATTGTTGAAAGGGGGTTATTGTTCCAAGCCAACATCAAAGTTCACCTTTTGACAAGCATTCTCTTTTATTAAGTTTTTATGTGTGCATTAATATAAAAAAAAAAGGCATAAATGTTGAATGAACATGAGTATACTGTACTCGCCTACATATTTTGTTTTCTACACAAGTAAAGGTTGATGTTAGGAGAGTGTAGAGAACTACAGGATTGTATGAGAATAGAATGGCATAAGAGTCATCAGCAAATAGCTGGAGGGTCACTTAAAGTGAAGACGAGGGATTAACAAGGACTGTTGTGATAAGATGGAGTAACAGAACTTAGCAGTGCTGATTTTTTTATTCTGTTCAATCCATACAGCTATCTCACTCCATTTTTTTTCTGTGTTCCTTTCTCCTGTTGCTATTTGGCTGTAAGTGCAGCGGCATTTAACTGTGCTCTCATTTTGTCTGAATTCTTCTTGGTAGCACATGATTTATTCACACTGAATGCCCTTAAAAGTGCAAAGTTTTTCACCATTTTCAAGTCTATTAAATATCTCTAATCTAATTTCTAAGACTTTGCATCTTCTTAGGCTTCTTCACAGGCAGCCAACAACTAGGGAGGTATATTACCAGGTAGGTGTCTTTCTATTTCACCCACACATGGACGACTTGAATTCTGCCAACAAACATACAGTCTCTCCTTGTCACACATTACACTTGAAGACACTGAACTCACACAGCTCATTCTACGTAATTTTAGATGTTCCTGCAGAGAGCGCTATGCACTAGCCCCATTTTTGGCAAAATGGTTAGGAGCAATAGACAGAGGTAGTAGGTAGGAACATGTAGGCAGAAGCATTAGGCAGAAACATTAGGTACATGTAGTAGGTAGGACCATTAGGCAGGATCATCTGGTAGTAGTAGTTAGTAGTAACATTAGTGCAAACACTGCACTAGAATAACTGTTTGCCTGAGGCCTCTTAAGGGTGCAACACTGGACCTCACAAGTCATGGAAATCTATTTCTGTGGCCACCCCCTTAAGAGAGTTCCAGGTGGGAACGTGTCAGAGATATAAATTTAAAGGATGTTTTGGGGAAGCCATTATCATTAGGAAGGAGAAGAGATCATGGCAGTCTTCAACATATTTTTCCAAGGTACATTTTGTACAAAGATGAAATATGTGATGTGCAACTGCAAAAGTATGAATTTTAGCTTGGTATAAGCAAGCTTTGAGTGGAAAATAGTAAATTGCATATGTGTAAATTTCATTCTTGTGGAATTGGTGTAAATAAGGGTTTGATGCACAGTTAAAAAGGTATTGCTAAACTTGCCAGCTCTAGCTTTTGAAACACAAAACAAAGTGTTTTTATATATTACCTTGGTGCCTTCTCTCCTTATTTGGCGATGACACTATAAAGATAGGAAACTGTCTAGTACCATTGGAGGGTTGAAGGAACTTTCATGGATGGAATTGTCAGATACTTGTACACTCCTGTTATTTATATTGAGAATTTGCTTCCATTTGATAGTAAAACACCTGCATATTGAAAAAAAAATTATTTAATTGAAATCAAATATAACAGTATAACATGATAGAGTTGATAGAGATGCTCTGTGGAAGGTATTAAGAATATATGGTGTGGGAGGCAAGTTGTTAGAAGCAGTGAAAAGTTTTTATCGAGGATGTAAGGCATGTGTACGTGTAGGAAGAGAGGAAAGTGATTGGTTCTCAGTGAATGTAGGTTTGCGGCAGGGGTGTGTGATGTCTCCATGGTTGTTTAATTTGTTTATGGATGGGGTTGTTAGGGAGGTAAATGCAAGAGTCCTGGAAAGAGGGGCAAGTATGAAGTCTGTTGGGGATGAGAGAGCTTGGGAAGTGAGTCAGTTGTTGTTCGCTGATGATACAGCGCTGGTGGCTGATTCATGTGAGAAACTGCAGAAGCTGGTGACTGAGTTTGGTAAAGTGTGTGGAAGAAGAAAGTTAAGAGTAAATGTGAATAAGAGCAAGGTTATTAGGTACAGTAGGGTTGAGGGTCAAGTCAATTGGGAGGTGAGTTTGAATGGAGAAAAACTGGAGGAAGTGAAGTGTTTTAGATATCTGGGAGTGGATCTGTCAGCGGATGGAACCATGGAAGCGGAAGTGGATCATAGGGTGGGGGAGGGGGCGAAAATTTTGGGAGCCTTGAAAAATGTGTGGAAGTCGAGAACATTATCTCGGAAAGCAAAAATGGGTATGTTTGAAGGAATAGTGGTTCCAACAATGTTGTATGGTTGCGAGGCGTGGGCTATGGATAGAGTTGTGCGCAGGAGGATGGATGTGCTGGAAATGAGATGTTTGAGGACAATGTGTGGTGTGAGGTGGTTTGATCGAGTAAGTAACGTAAGGGTAAGAGAGATGTGTGGAAATAAAAAGAGCGTGGTTGAGAGAGCAGAAGAGGGTGTTTTGAAATGGTTTGGGCACATGGAGAGAATGAGTGAGGAAAGATTGACCAAGAGGATATATGTGTCGGAGGTGGAGGGAACGAGGAGAAGAGGGAGACCAAATTGGAGGTGGAAAGATGGAGTGAAAAAGATTTTGTGTGATCGGGGCCTGAACATGCAGGAGGGTGAAAGGAGGGCAAGGAATAGAGTGAATTGGAGCGATGTGGTATACAGGGGTTGACGTGCTGTCAGTGGATTGAATCAAGGCATGTGAAGCGTCTGGGGTAAACCATGGAAAGCTGTGTAGGTATGTATATTTGCGTGTGTGGACGTGTGTATGTATGTGTGTATGGGGGTTGGGCCATTTCTTTCGTCTGTTTCCTCGCGCTACCTCGCAAACGCGGGAGACAGCGACAAAGTATAAAAAAAAAAAAAAAAAAAAAAAAAAAAAAAAATTTAGAAAATCTGGCTGTTCTAAAACTTGCATTTTGAAACAAAAACAATGCAGTTATATTTCAGCTGAATTATTGTATTTCATTTGCATTTCATTTGAAGACTCATTATGTGTGCATTACATTCTTTGAAGGGTTTGTTGATGACTAGAATAACCACTCACAGCCACATATGACATCGTCCAATTCGGATGATTTTGCTTATAGGTTTGTATCTTGAAAATTTTGGTCAATCATGTTAAAAGTCATGAAATTATTGGAAAATTAGCATGCATTGGTTTGATAATCTTATTTAGCAATTTGATAGTCTTGTTAATTAATGTAATGTATTTTTGTCTTCCTATTCAAATATTTCCTCACTACTGCCAGACTATGCCTGCCAGAGGTTACACCATGAGTGAAAAGACATCTTTGGGGGTCATTTTTGTCAAAGAACTCACTTCAAGGTAGTCTACTTGTCCTTGCTACTGAGAGTAGTGCAGCCTTAGGCTACTGGAAATTGTAGAAAGAGGCCCTAGGTAAAACCAGAACTGTTTTATAGAAATTCGCCATATTTATTTATTATACTTTGTCGCTGTCTCCCACGTTAGCGAGGTAGCGGAAGGAAACAGATGAAAGAATGGCCCAACCCACCCACATACACATGTATATACATGCATGTCCACACACGCACATATACATACCTATACCTCTCAATGTATACATATTTATACACACAGACATATACATATATACACATGTACATAATTCATACTGTCTGCCCTTATTCATTCCCATCGCCACCCCACTACACATGAAATGACAACCCCCTCCCCCCACATGTGCGCGAGGTAGCGCTAGGAAAAGACAACAAAGGCCACATTCATTCACACTCACTCTCTAGCTGTCATGTATAATGTACTGAAACCACAGCTCCCTTTCCACATCCAGCCCCCTCAAAACTTTCCATGGTTTACCCCAGACGCTTCACATGCCCTGGTTCAATCCATTGACAGCACGTCGACCCCGGTATACCACATCGTTCCAATTCAATCTATTCCTTGCACGCCTTTCACCCTCCTGCATGTTCAGGCCCCGATCACTCAAAATCTTTTTCACTCCATCTCTCCACCTCCAATTTGGTCTCCCACTTCTCATTCCCTCCACCTCTGACACATATATCCTCTTTGTCAATCTTTCCTCACTCATTCTCTCCATGTGACCAAACCATTTCAAAACACCCTCTTCTGCTTTCTCAACCACACTCTTTTTATTACCGTACATTCTCTTACCCTTTCATTACTTACTTGATCAAACCACCTCACACCACATATTGTCCTCGAACATCTCATTTCCAGCACATCCACCCTCCTCCGCACAACTCTATCTATAGCCCATGCCTCACAACCATACAACATTGATGGAACTGCTATTCCTTCAAACATACCCATTTTTGCTTTCCAAGATAACATTCTCGACTTCCACACAATTTTCAACACTCCCAGAACTTTCGCCCCCTCCCCCACTCTATGATTCACTTCCGCTTCCATGGTTGCATCTGCTGCCAAATCCACTCCCAAATATCTAAAACACTTCTTCCTCCAGTTTTTCTCCATTCAAATTTACCTCCCAGTTGACTTGTTCCTCAACCCTACTGTACCTAATAACCTTGCTCTTATTCATGTTTACTCTCAGCTTTCTTCTTTCACACACCTTACCAAACTCAAGTCACCAGCTTCTGCAGTTTCTCGCCCGAATCAGCCACCAGCACTGTATCATCAGTGAACAACAACTGACTCACTTCCCAGCTCTCTCATCCACAAGACTTGCCCCTCTTTCCAACACTCTTGCATTCACCTCCTTAACAACCCCATCCATAAACAAATTAAACAACCATGGAGACATCACGCACCTCTGCCGCAAACCAGCATTCACTGAGAACCAATCGCTTTCCTCCCTTCCTACTCGTACACATGCCTTACATCCTCGATAAAAACTTTTCACTGCTTCAAACAACTTGCCTCCTACACCATATAATCTAAATATCTTCCACAGAGCATCTCTATGAACTCTTATCATATGCCTTCTCCAGATCCATAAATGCTACATACAAATCCTTTTGCTTTTGTAAGTATTTCTCGCATACATTCTTTGCATTATTACATGACAGCTAGAGAATGAGTGTGAACGAATGGGGCCTTTGTGTCTTCCGAGCACTACCCCGCACACATGAGGGGGGAGGGGGTTATTTCATGTGTGGTGGGGTAGCGATGGGAGTAAATAAAGGCAGACAGTATGAATTATGTACATGTGTATATACATATATGTCTATGTGTGTATATATACGTATACGTTGAGATGTATAGGTATGTATATTTGTGTGTGTGGACATGTATGTAAATACATGTGTATGTGGGTGGGTTGGGCCATTCTTTCATCTGTTTCCTTGCGCTACCTCGCGAACGCTGGATACAGCGACAAAGCAAAATAATAATAAAAAATAACATTCTTCGCCATATGTTAGTTATAAATAAAAGTAACAAGTGAATATGTTTCCCTCAGTGAAACTATTATATTTTCTAACGACGTTCATCATCCCTTCATTTACTTATTGTGATTTTTCATAACCACATTAATATTTGGTAAATGGCAATTCATCACTTTGGCTCTAAAATTCTTCTTAAATGAGTTTCACTAAAGCAGGGAATTATGTTTACTTGTACAGTTTCAATAACTAAAAAATTCCAAGAATTAAGCATCTATGTTGAAAAAAATATGCCTTAAAGAAGGGATTTTTTGTGTAGAAAATACAGAGATTAGCAGAAGTACCAACCAAATCGAAACTTTTGAATTCCAGTTAACCAAGGGTAGCAGTACTTTATTGTTGCTGACTGAACAAGTGCTGTACAACAATACCAACTCATCGTGACCTCCAAAGCTAGTGACATGTTCTGTTGGTCTCAAATTGATTATGGCTAGGACTTACCAATCTGGTTTAATATTGTCCTTTGCTTCTCTTTGGAATTTAGTTTTGCTTAACTTCTTGTGTAAACATAGAGCTTTGGGATCATAACCAAATAATTAAAGGAATGCAAACAGCAACAGTTTACTGGGTCCTGACGAGGCTGTTTGTAATGGTGGTAGAGATCAGAAACTCAAATTTTTGTGGTTAAAGTAGAAGACACTTATGTTTCAAAGATAAAAACTAGTAAACTTTCCATGTAACTAAAGAAGCACATAGAATTCAGTCATGGATTTAAAGCAAAATATTTTTAAAGTCTGTTCATCAATGTCTCAATGGTACTGCTTTCAAGTACTCTAATTTTTTAATAATTCTATGTGTTAATAGGTAATTGCTGGTAGACTGCCAACTAGTAGAGGTAGTGACCACTGTGTAGTGAGCCAGTACTTCAGTGGTTGTCAAGTTTCACTCCTCTGACCCACGTAGCTGTTTCTTCTTTCCGTTTAATCCACATGTGGACTATTGGCATTCTGTTCAGAAACATACAATCTCTCCTTGTTGCATATAACACTTGACAAGACTTAACTTGCGTAGCTCATTATATGTAACTCTAGCTTTTCCTGCAGAGCACTATGCACGAGCCATGCCTTTTGGCAAAATGGTAGGAGTAGTAGACAGAAGTAAAGTAAACCCTCAGTTCAATGGACTAATTAGGAGAAGGGGTGTCCATTAATTCCAAAAGTCCATTAAAGTGAATGTAACCTATTTCTGTGTCACATTTAAGTTCACACGCTTTCTTTTAACTCCTCCATCTCTTGAGGGTTTAGTGTGTAGTACAATAGTTGGGCGGCCGAAACCGGCAGTGTGTGTGAACGCTCGCTGGGCAGTTGGAGGCAGGAGTCGACTGAAATAGAGGTGATGCCACCCCTCTCCTGTGAAAGGATACTTTCTTATGATAAAGTGAGGGTGGACTACCTGCTTTCATTGCACCTCTTTCAATCACTTGATGCCATTTTGAACTGTAAGGTTTGCAAAATTATTTAGTAAATAGTCATGATTCTGAAATAACAGAAACGCTCTGTGTACAACCTGACTACAGGATAGCTTGAGGCAGACTGAGACAGAAACAAAGGGAGTCTACCCCACACTACCAAAAACAAGTGCGATATGAAATGCACATGGTGCGGCTTCTGAGACTTTTTTTTTTGATTAATTAATATACTTTATTTTTTTGTCCATTTTATCGGGATCTGTTGAATCAAGGGTTTGCTGTAGTAAGTCGGAACATTTAGGCAGGAGCATTAGGTAGTGGTACTTAGGAGGAACATTAGGTAGGAACCTCTGCAAACTGCTCTAAGAGTTTCCCTCTGCCTGTGACCTATTAAAGGTGAGGCACAAAAGGTAAAGAAGTGCCACTGGAGTTTACTAATTATGGAGTCCATTGCCATGGCCACCCCCATGAGGGAGTTCCTGTTTAGGAAAAAAGTACTTTTCCTAACTCAAGGTAAAACATTTGGACACGAGTTTCTATCCATTACTATGAGTGAACTCAGATGAATTTATACCTAAGTAGTTTATTAGATTGAGACTATTGAAGCCTTTGATTTTAAATACCTGTATTAGATTGTCTGTTAACCTCCATTTGAAGCTATATAAATTTGTGTCATTAAGTTGACTCTCGTAAGATTTGTTTCTCAGTCTGTGATCTTAGTAGCCTGCATATCTACTTATGCTGTTTTGTCAATATATTTTTGAGTGAAGTGACCAAAGCTTGAACTCAGTTTTCAAGGTGGGTATGCACTATTGAAAGATAAAAGAGTGCAGATGTTTTTCCAAGGATTGAATTTTGTTTGCCCTTTCTCTATTGTGCACTGCTTACTTGGCACTAGGCCACCAGAGATTATTACACCCATCTTTTTCTTCATTTCCCTTTTATAATTCAGTGGAATTCTTACTGTAGCTTGCCTTCTCATTTTTACCACTGTTCTATCAAACTTTGTGCTTATTAATGTGAAAATTCATTTGCCAGATGTAAGAGCAGTCCACCTGTTTGTCAATATCAGTTTGAAGCTGGAGACGTTGAATTTCTGTATTGAATTTATTACTCAGCTTAGAATTGTCTGCAAATTTTGATGTCTTAAGATGTAGCCCATTATCAGTATCGTTATTATACACAAAAAAGAGAACCAAACCCAAGACTGATCCCTGTGGCCCATCACTTGTTATATTTAACTTTTCTGAGGCTTGACCATTAATTTCTATTCTTTGTGTATGGCCAGTCAACCAACATCTTCTCAACTTAAGCTTATCTTTAATTTCTACAGAAATGAAGTTATGAACAATTTCATAACTCAGTTTCCAGCACATTCATCCACCTCAACTGACTGTCAGTCACATGCACCTTCAGTTTTCTTCATTATCTGTCTACCTATATCTCTGATGCCCATTCCCTCTGGGAACTCCCATCAAAGGAGTAGCCACAGTAAAAGTCTCCACATATCCCTGTCTTTACATGCCTTCCTCACATATGCCATTCCATGCATTCTTCCACTATGATTCCCCATGTCAGAGCTAGTCTTCCTCCCACACCAACCCCTTTAATCATACTATCAAACACTCATAGCTACTTTTTTTCCACCATACTAACATTCAGCCTAAATCTACAACCCTCTTAAATCTTTCTATCAATCTTTTGTCTTCTTATTCAACTGCTGAATCACCTTTTTCCACTTAACTTCGTTTTTCAATTCAAAGCTTTTCTTTCTCATAAAAAATAAAAAGTCACAGGCCTCACTATTAAAGTGAACTTGTAATCATTATTGTTCATCTGAAACTTGAGAAAAGGGAAGAGCGATAACTCAAAACTGGCTAAGAGGTAAGAATGTCTGTGGAATATGTTAGCTAAAACAGGTTTACATTTCAGGGCTGCTCCTGGCCGGTCTCTCCTCTGCTGCTACAAGGCATGAAATGAAAATCCTATACTAGATTGTAACTTTATATTTATATCTCCTGAAATTCATGTACAATACTATTTACAATGTCTTGGAGTATATCTATATTTTCTGGATATAGATTTTTAAATAAATAAGTAAAATTCTATGTGTTGTAATTGCCAGTTATTTCATTTTCAATTCATAAAAATGATCTCCAAGATGAAATGAGAAACTACTATTTTACAATTAGTTTACAAAATACATGACCTAATTTTCAAAACATACATGGTTTACCACTGACCTATACTTATCATAACTATAATTCAGTTTGCTGAAATGAACTTAGGAGGTTCAGGGGGTTCAAATTCACCAACTTCTTCTTCATAGTAGCGATCAGCTCTGAATGGTTTAAGCTCCCAATCTATGCGATCCTCCATCTTTGTAAGAGTGACCCCAAGATCCTCCAGGGTGGGTAGACCTGTTGTTACATCTGACACTGCTTCCTGAAAGAGCATATTAAATGTGAAACATCACATACATAATATATCTACAGACTTGAGTCTTCAAAGGCAATGCAAGAGACATTTCTTAATTCAACAATCTCTCAGTTATAAAACTGAAGGTAAGAGAGAGGTGTGGTAATAAAAAGAGTGTAGTTGAGAGAGCTTAATAAGAGGGTGTAATGAAATGGTTTGGACATATGGAGAGAATGAGTGATGAGAGGGTGACAAAGCGGATTCATGTGTCAAGAAGTGGAGGGAACAAGGAGAATGGGGAGACCAGATTGGAAGAGGAAGGATGGAGTGAAAAAGAGTTTGAGTGATCTGGGCCTGAACATGCAGGAGGGTGAAAGATGTGTACAGTATAGAGTGAACTGGAACAATGATGTATACTGGGGTCGACGTGCTGTCACTGGACTAGACCAGGTCATGTGCAGCATCCAGCAGAAACCATGGAGAGGTGTGTGGGGCATGGCAGTGGATAGGGAGCTGTGGTTTCGGCACATTACACAAGACAGCTAGAGAATGGATGTGATCGGATGTGGCATATCCTCCTCTTATCCTGGCACTACTTTGCTAATGTGAGAACAATGATAAAGTATGAAAAAAGTCCTTGTTATTCACCACCAACAATGAACCTGTGTATGAAATTATGACTGTGTTCACTATAAAAAGAAAAAATCCTTCCATGTCCTCCTCACACATACTACAACTTTCCCTTACCTCAAGTGTTAGTGTGGTGTAATATTTCTAAATATATTCATGTTATTTACTACCAAGGCTGTGTCAATGTATGAAGTCATAGAGAAGAGTTGAAGAATAAGCTTCACAGAAATGACAAAATGTCATCACCATGTCTTTCTATCGTGTCAGGAGCAAAAATGTCATTCACACTCCAAGCGTTCACTTATGACTGAACTGAACCAAAACAAAGGTTAGTAACATTGTGCATTTTCTTTTAATTTAGAAAGCTAATCTATCATTTTATAGTTTCTGTTTTTCATGGCATGAAAATGTTTTGACCATGCACACCATTCATGGGTAAAGCAAGCAAAATATGTGGTAATTGCTATGAGCTAGCCTTGCCTGATGGCAAAATCTCAAAGTTGGTGATCAATGGAAGGTAGATATTTCCTTCCTCCTTCCACTTCTGACTTACAGATCCACACAGTCAGTCTTTGTCTACTAACCCTCACCTTTATCTTTAAACCTTTTGGCACACCCAGGTCAGCTTTCAATCCCACCACACTTTTTAAGAACACTTTTCTCTTACTATATCCTTACTTGCACAGCCAATCATCCTCAAACCACATATCACCCTGGTGCATCTCATTTCCAGCATGTTTACCCTCTTCCACTCTTTTGCCTTTAAGTCCCCAAACTATTGAGACTAATATACCTTCTAACAAACCCCTTTTTTTCTTGCACATAATCTTTTTTTTTTCCATAAACTCCTTAATGCATACAGGACCTTAACCATTTCTCCCATACGTGACTCACTTCAGCCCCTATGGCTCCATGCGCCACTACATCAACTCTCAGGTGCCTATAGCACTCTACTGGCTTATGGCCCTCCCATTCAAAATTACAATGACATCATCTTGTCTCATACCCCCACTGCACCTCACTACCGTACTTTCGTTAACATTTACTTCCAACTTTCTCCTTTCAAACACTCTATCAAACTTTGTCACCATCTTCTATAATTTCTCTCGGGAGTCTGACCCAGGAGCCATGTCATCTGCAAACAGCAAATGATTCCTCTCCAGTCATGACAAAAATCCACATCAAGGCCAAGCCTTAATGGAAATATAGCAAAAATCCTGAAACAGAAAAAGAAAAGGCAAGGTAAAGTATCTACAAATTTTTAAAGTAAAAAAAATAACCTGTCTTTTAAAAGGTGTCAGGTCATACTTACTGGGAAAGGCATGAGAAGGTAAAGAGTTCCAAAGCTCTGACATGTAGGGAAAGAAAAAGTTTTCAAAACAGCCCACACTCGAGTTGCCATTGGCCACACAATAATCATGTGATGCAGCAGCTTGACAAGTATTGCGTGATCTAGCTAGAGGTATGAACAGACAAGCAGCCAGCTCTTGGGAGCAAAAACCAAAGTAATACCTATAGAAGAGGGAAAATGAACCTACATTGCAGCATAGGGCAAGGGGGTCAAGTTTGAAAGTTAGCCTGGGACAGCTTATAAGTCAGACCACTTTTAACTCAACTCTGTCAAGTAAGGATGCAATCGTTGGAAATGGTAGATGTCAAAGCATTAGGATGATAGTTAAGAGGGATCAGAACGGTCACCTTTCTTAGGAGTGGAATGTATCAATGCATGCTTCCAAGGAGAAGTTTTGGTTTCTAAACAGAAACGGAACAGACAAGCAACCACATGTGCAAGTTCAGAGGCACGCTCTTTCAGGATACGGCAATGTATGCCATCAGCATCTTATATAAAACCTTGCTTGTGTCCAGAGAAAGAAGTGCTTTTCGGTCAGTCTGAAAAGATACAATTCATTCTCTCCAAGAGCAAGTGGTTCCCTCAATCATGAGTGTATATGCCTCAGGTATTCCCTCAAGTCAACCCATCAGCAAATACAGCACTTGCACCTCATGTCAAGTGTCCCACCTGCAACAAAATCTATGAAGAGTTTACAACTATTTGGGAAAAATATGACAATATTAATATGTTTTGTAATCTTCCTCAACAATACGTAAAACCCAATAAGTCTAGCTAGCTAGTTCAAGTGAATGAATGGATCTATTATGAAGAGCTCTGGTCAAAAAAGAGGCAATAGGTAAGAATAAAGGTATAAGCAACTTTTTAATGAAAATACAACTACACAGAAACTGAAGCTCATACTGTGTAAACGAATATTCACTTGGATAACACTAAATATTCACTTAATGAAAGATGGTACACAATGAAATTCAAGAAAAGTCAGAAAAATATACTTGCCCGCTCCACTTTATCTCTGGAAAGAGAATTAACTGGCCAAGATGGACAGAACTCTGTGATGCGTGCCTTTAGCTGAAAGGCCCAGTCCCACTTCATATCATATCTGATGTAGCCTTTACTCTCATCCTTACGCATGACACGATGGAACCAGTCAACAAGTTCACAAAGCTCATAGCGACGGGGTCTGTAAAATAATGCATATAAGAATATCGGAAATGAGATGTTTGAGGAAAATGTGTGGTGTGAGGTGGTTTGATCGAGTAAGTAACGTAAGGGTAAGAGAGATGTGTGGAAATAAAAAGAGCGTGGTTGAGAGAGCAGAAGAGGGTGTTTTGAAATGGTTTGGGCACATGGAGAGAATGAGTGAGGAAAGATTGACCAAGAGGATATATGTGTCGGAGGTGGAGGGAACGAGGAGAAGAGGGAGACCAAATTGGAGGTGGAAAGATGGAGTGAAAAAGATTTTGTGTGATCGGGGCCTGAACATGCAGGAGGGTGAAAGGAGGGCAAGGAATAGAGTGAATTGGAGCGATGTGGTATACAGGGGTTGACGTGCTGTCAGTGGATTGAATCAAGGCATGTGAAGCGTCTGGGGTAAACCATGGAAAGCTGTGTAGGTATGTATATTTGCGTGTGTGGACGTGTGTATGTACATGTGTATGGGGGGGGGGTTGGGCCATTTCTTTCGTCTGTTTCCTTGCGCTACCTCGCAAACGCGGGAGACAGCGACAAAGTATAAAAAAAAAAAAAAAAAAAAAAAAAAAAAAAAAAGAATATCGGTAGATTCATTTTTATCATTCATTCATGATATTCATGAGTCAAATTCATAGACACTGCACATGGGTATACAAATAAAAGTAAATATGATATATGAGTATACTGATTGAAAACAGTAAAAAAGTGACAAGAGCATTCACCAGTTTGCCTGAGATACCCCCTTTACCTCTTACTAATATCAATTCTATCATATTTGAGGTAAAAAATAATGCAAGATGGCTGTATTGATCATTAGCTCTGAAAACCCTTAGTGATGAAGTGAATAAAGGAAGGAATGAACACCTCTGACCACCACCAACATAACCAACTTCCTTTCCCTTCAACCTCACTAATGGGATTGACTTTTTTTTTACTATAAATGTGGAAGATTCCATACCAGTGAGAAAATTAGGTTTAAAAGTCAAATTAGGATGTAGCAGAGATATTTCCAGAAAAAAAAAAACTTCAAATATCTTACTTCATTTCTTATGTATATGTACCGAAATAAGGTATAAATTTGTACACTATTTGAACAAACTTTATCCCTGGGGATAGGGGAGAAAGAATATTTCCCACATATTCCCTTTGTGTTGTAGAAGGCAACTGAAAGGGGTGGGAGCAGGAGGCTGGAAAAGGAACAGAGAAGGGGGCTAATTGAGGACTTTCCCCTCTAAGATTCAGTCCTCTGTTCTTGAGGTATATGTATAAAATACAAATTAACATTCATAATACTATAACATACAAATTCAGGTAGGATACAGACTGAGGAAGTGTGAAAGATTTTTAAGAAGCTGTACATTAAATGATCCACCTCATGAAATTGGGAACAGAATGATAATACCATAGAAACACAATGTCTATAATTGCCTCTATGGTAATCAATAATCGAACACGTTAGTAAGTTCACAGTTGGCACAGGAGCCAAACTAGATAAACCCATACCACTACATTACATTAATTAGGAGATCAAATGACAATGCACTAAACCACAGGAAGTAGTATTTACCCAACAGCCTCATAGGTTTTGCCAGCAGCATCTCGTTCTTTCAATACATTGACAATCCCCTCAGCAACATCACTGATATATACAGGCTGTTTCCAGATATCTTTGCCTGCCTTTGGTAGTGGGACAAGAAGGCCTTGATGACGCCACAAACCAGCATAGTACCTATTAGTTTAGAAAATATATTGCACTAAAACAATCTTACTTTGGAGGGTATAATCAATAAACAGTTATATATATAACCATGTATCATCCTTAGTCTCCTAGTACATTCAATCTACAGTTTTCTTACCTCAAGAAACGATCTTCTTGACCATATACATCACTGGGCCGGAACACTGTGGCTTCTGGAAAGGCATCCCTCACAGCCTCTTCACCAAGGCCTTTTGTTTTCAGAAATTTGGAACCACCTTTAAGTAAATAACCCTGAAAAGATAGTAAGTTTCACAGATAGTGTTGTTATTACACTCTACAGCTGTGATGTACAAAACCACAGCTTCCTATCCACAACTAGCCCCCAAAGCCCTTTCCATGGCTTCCACCAAACACTTCACATGCCCTGGTTCAGCCCACAAACAGTATGACATCCCTGTATATCACATCACTCCAATTCACTCTATTCCTTGCAAGCCTCACATCCTCCTGCATATTCAGGCCCTTAACACTCAAAACATCTTTTACTCCATCATTCTGCCTACTTCTACCTTTTCCTTGTTCCCTCCACTTCTGACATGTATACCCCTTTTGTCATCCTATCCTTTCTAATCCTTTCAGTATGTCCAAAATATTTTAGAACACCCTCTCCAGCTCTCATACATACTCCTCATACTACCTCACCACTCTCTTATCCTATCATTTCTTATTCAATCAACCCATCTTATACCCCATCCAGTCCTCAAATGTTTTCCTTTAAGTCCCATGCCTCACAACCATACAACACCAATGGGATTACTATAACATCAAACATATCCATCTTTGGCCTTAAAAGCAGTAACATTTTTCCACACATTCCTTAATGCAACTGGGACCTTTGTTCCCTCACCCACCCTACAGCTCATTTCAACTCCAATGGTTTCATTCACTACCATATCCACTTCCAAGTATCTAAAATACCCCACTTCCTCTAGTTCTCTCCAAACTCACTCCAAACAACTGTCTACAATGCTAAACCTCAATAACCCCACTTTTATTCACATTTACTGTAAATCCTCTCCTTTCACACACTCTCCCAAAGTCAAAGCACCAACTTCTGCAATTTCTTGCTTAAAAAAAAATGACTTGTTTCACTTCCCTAGATCCCCTCACCCTTAACAGGCTGCTTACTTGCTCTTCTTTCTGATACCCTAGCATTTACCTCCCTCACCATCCTGTCTTTAAACAAAGTGACAGCCATAATGACATCAAACACCACTGCCACAGACCCACGTTCACCTTGAACCATTCACCCTCCTGTCTTCCTACTTGCACAAACATCTTGTGCTCTTGATTAAAACTCCTCACCACTGAGAAGCTAACCTCACACACCAAACTTTTATATCATTTACATGATCTTCTTATATAATTATATACTAACAGGATTACGTATATCTCTTGTGCCCTCCTCAATTATTTCCACTTAGTCTAAGGTGTTCACTGATGTGTGTTACTTTCAATCTATGTTATTTCTATGCTGTGCTAAATCTAAATATTCATTAAAGTGACATAATTCATTTTACTTTTTCAATAAACAATAAATGAATTACCTCATGGTCAACATTGGAGTTGAGCGCTGACACATGGATGAATTTTTCAACCCCCATCTCCTTACAAATCCGAGCAATGCGATGAGCACCTTCCACATGAACCTGGTGAGAACATTAAACACAAACATATGAAATAATTAACACAACAAATAAGTTCATACACACATTTAAAAGGAACAGAGATAGGGATGTTGAAATACTTAAGAATGCTAAGGAGCAGATAAATTACCAGATAAAAACTGCATCATCAAACTACAAATGGTTGCCATCAGTGATTTCATTTCCAGGGCACACAACTATCCTCCATAAAAGACTAAACAACACTCTGGCCATGCAGCAGCTGTTCAAAAACCACCACTCACAACATTCAGCCAAACCTAATACTTCCCTTAATATGACAATCAAAAACCTACATAAAATTCATCCTGACAATACAACTTTCGCACCCTTCACTCCTACAACACCACCCTCCAGGCCCCATGTACCCTTCCTCCTACCTCCCCACATCACTAACTGAAAACAAAATCAACTAAATCATCACACATTCACCTAAGCACAGCTTCTGATGATTGTTCCACAACCACCCTACATTCGAACAACCTTTTCTCAAACGATCTTAATCTCTTCCTACAAGACCTCTCTCTTCCAACAAAACCTTCCACTGCTCCAAACAAACTTAAGGGTGAATATCATCTTATGTGTAGACCTCACAGTCCTATCAAAGCACCGCAGCACTATAGAGGCAACAATAAATATGCAACACTACATAAAACACTGGCTTGCATTAAACAAAACGCCTCCAACACCAGAGAAATTCAATCCACTTCTTAAACTCTGTTACACATGATTACAACCTCTCTAACCCTTACATTACCCTCAACAATTAGGCACTTCCAATCTGCAAAACACCAACTATACTCAGCATCACTTATAATGTCCACAACATTCATTCCTACCGCAAACATTATCAAAATGTCTTTAATTTCAAGCTCCACTTCAAACTATGCTTCAACTGCCCAGCACTCACTTATGTATGAGCAAACATCAAAACTACAAACCACAAAAATCAGGACATTAAAAAAATACCATTCATACAACAACCACAAACATTCAAAACCTACTCAATGAAACAAAAATAATTCCAATAAAATCCATCCTAACAAGTTTGGCACCCAACTCAATGCAACAGTAATGACTCTATCCCATCCAAGCCACTTTAAAATCACACAGAAAAAGAAACATCTTTCATATGCCACACTCTTCAGCCACCTTTATTCATGGATTCCCTATTCCTAACGAATATGATAATGATGGAACCACTTACCAATCTTCCCCTATGACTTTAGAGTTCAGAGTGGAAATTCCTTCAGCTCTGGACCCCATAAGCAAGGGTGATTAACCCACCCTAAGTAAATGAACAAAGGTACGATAATCAATCAAACATTTCCTACTCTCAGTGTTAACTGTGAGCAATAAACCATCCACTCTAACATAAAACTATGATTCATGATCTTCAACCAGATCTCCACCACCTAAATCCTCAAAGACGAGAATATATTCTTACAAAGACTGAAATCATACAAGGAATATATCTATATATCTTACTCACCTGTTCAAAAGAAAAGTTCATAGTTTCCCAGTCACGTCCAACAAGGTTGATAGCAACGTTGGAATGTTTGACAGCTTTACGAATGGCCTCTTCATCACACAAGTGATATGGCATGAAGAGCACCTGCCCCAAGTCACCCACTACCTTCAGCCGCAGCACATCATAGTGGTCACCACGATATGGGATAATAATCTGTAAGGACATAAATTCTAGAATAAATTATAAGCCTGCCTCATTTTCTTTATTTTTGGTTGACTTTACCCAGATATTTTTAATGCAACACATCTGCAAGAACTAGAACAACCTTTGAACATCTTAAGAAACCATCACTAAAGCATGAGCACTGGTGCAGATCTGATTCTGGGAAAGATACTATAGTTTTTGAAGTGTCAGCCTAACTTTCAGCAAAATGAAAGGATACATATTATTGAAAATCATTTGTACTAAACATTTCTTGCCTATTTATGACTTTGCAGTTGTAAGAATGCATGCAATAGATTCTATGTATCATACCTTAACTTGCACGTAAGATCAAGTAAACCAGAGACATACTAATCGAAGTTAATTATAAAGGTTCTCATCCCTGACAATACTAGCTAACAATTAATAACACTGATAACCTTCCTATTCAGTACACAGGACAATGTCCCTATTAGCAATGAACACACTGCAAATGATATCTTACCTGGGTTCCACTCTTCCCAAGACGGTTGCAAACATAGCGACCTACGAACCCTGAAGCTCCAAATACAGTGGCCACATTACCAGAGAAGGAGGAGCGTCCTCCTCGCCCCTTCCTAAGAGAAGCGACACTGGGTGTACTCAAAAACTGTATATCAGATGACGAGTAGCGTTGCTGTACTGCTGCTACTGTTCCAGCCCGAGTGAGAACCCCACATCCTAAAGAGGAGAAAATGAAAACAGTTTAACCTAACACCAAAAGAAGTCTTTTAGTACCTTAACATATGTTGTTTTTCTTCTTACGGAGGGGCTACTTCTCCATTGCTCCTGGAGATAAAAGATATGGACTGTATACACTTAAAGGGAACTTAGACTTGAGTTGGTTTGATACATGGTTGATGAAATTCAATCCAAGCAAATGTAAGGTAATGTCAATGGTACAGAGTGAAAGATCTCATCACCATCTAGCAGGAATAAGCTTCAGGACTGTGCGAGAGGGACTTAGGAGCCAACATCAAAGTCTCACATTAGGAGAATAAAACAGGAAACAAACTCTTGCAATTATTAGAATTGCTGTCAAGTATTTGTAAAAGGAAATATTTAACAAGCTATTCATACCCTACACAAGGCTAAAATATGCTTCTCAAGTTTGTTAAGTGTATCTAAAGAGGCACAAGCTAATAGAACAGTTCCAGAGGACATCAATGATGGTACCAGAATTAAGAAAGCACATAGGAAAATGCTATAGGCTTTAAATTTGCCAACCTTGGAAGGCGAGTTGATCATAACATTGAAGTTTTTAAACAGATTTATGATGTGGACAGTGAACAGTTCTTCAAGAAATGAAGAGACAGATCAAGCAAAGAACATAACAAGAAATCATGCAAGAAACTTGTTAAAAATGTTGTAAAGAAGTACTTATGAAGTGTGAGATTCGTGAAGGAATGGAAGAGACTGACTGGGGATATGGTTAACACAGACAGCATTCATAGAATTAAGTTGTATGATAGCAGAGAATGTTCATGAAAAGGGGCCCTACACTTGTAAAACTCCCTCCTCATACAAGTAGGGTATTACAGTGCTGTTTTTTCTTTTACATCAGCTGAGACAACATGAGTATCTGATGCCCTAATCAAAGTAATCTCATTGATACTGGCACTAGCTGAAGCGGGAGTCAGCGATGCTATTTCCAGTGTGGCGGGGTAGTGACAAAAACTGGATAAAGGCAAGACAGTGTGAATATGTACATGTGTATATATGTATATGTCTGTGTATGTAATGTTTATTATTTATTTACTTTGCTGTCGCTGTCTCCCGCGTCGGCGAGGTAGCGCAAGGAAACAGACGAAAGAATGGCCCAACCCACCCACATACACATGTATATATATATATATCTGTGCATGTATATGTTGATATGTATATGAGTGGATTGACCATTCTTCATCTGTTTCCTGGCACTACCTCTGATGCAGGAAACAGTGATAAAGTATAATGAAAAAATAATAATAATAATAATAATAATAATAATAATAATAATAATATTATCCCAGGGGATAGGGGAGAAAGAATACTTACTATGTGTTCCCTGCATGTTGTAGAAGGCAACTAAAAGAGGAGGGAGCAGGTGGCTGGAAATCCTCCCCTCCCGTTTTTAACTTTTCCAAAAAAAAAGGAACAGAAGATGAGGCTAAGTGAGGATATTCCCTCTAAGATTCAGTCCTCTGTTCTTAACGCTGCCTCGCTAATGTGGGAAATGGCAAATATATATGAAAAAATATATATACTTATACAGATAGTGAATATGTATCGGCAGAAATTGACAAATGCGGCAACATCGACATCAACTGTGATACTTCCCTCCTCAAGTGTGTCTGCTGGGTAACTGATAGTGACTGCTATGAAATTATTTGGCATCCATTTGCATCTCTCTCTTTACCCTTACCAAGGTCATAGCCTTGGAACTGTGGTTGGGATTCACAATGTGAAGATCTTCATTTGTGGTTGTTGATAACATGGCAAAGATCTTTCGCGACTGTCAACCAACTGACGTGATGTTCTGAGTATGGCATGGGACACCTCTGGTAGCTGTATGTGAGTGTGCCTTAAACGGTTTGGGGCATTTCAAAATCCTGGGTACGATAAGCTGAATTGGGAAACAATTTCTGGAAACACAGATAATGTTACCATGCCTTTTGCCCATATAATTTCAACTTAGCTGCTTAAAAACCATTAAAACACCATGGAGGATATTACATAATTTTTGTGTACATGTTGATATGTGTATACATGTATATGAGCATGTATGGACGTTCATGTGTTTATAAGCAGATGGGCCATTCTTTATCTCTTTCCTGGCGCTACCTCACTGACGCGGGGAACGGCGATCAAGTATAATAATAAAAAAAAGCCAGATGCTTCTAAATAATAGATCTATCAACTGCATAAGAAACAAATTTCTAAAATCCCGTGGGGTGTAAGCTGCACAAATGCTGTTCATTCTTACCCCTTGGACATTTCCTTGTGTATCAGGTTAGAGAGAACTAATTATCTACAACCTTTATTTTCATTCCCATATATAGAGGAGGTTCAAGTGTTAACAGCCATATATCTTCCTGGGAAGTTAATTTTGCTGGTAAAAGACGATCTTCCCTGATCATGAAATGTGACTGGGTCCAGATGTATTCAATCCACTCATCTTCATTCCTAATATCACATCATTAAACGAAATACAACTCAGATACTGTTCTCTCCCTAGATGCTACTCGTTATTTCAGGTGTCTATACGTATAATGTGGTTGGTGTAACACTACAGTGATGAAATACTAAAGGCCGGGATTCGATCAGCTGATGGATAGAGGGCCCTGACCCACGTAAACAATATGGTTTTGGCTGATGTGGAAGCTCATATCTTTGCCTTCACTATACATACAGTTAAAGTTTGTTCACAGAATGCATGAAGACTTTATATAAATTCATGAGATAACAGAAGGCTCACCCAGCAAAATTGTGTTTTTCTGCAGAGCCATCACAACACTCCGGTTGACCCCTGGCGGCCACATTGCGAACTATGAAACATTTATATCATCTATTACAAAAGTGAGAAATCTTGCCAGAAACCCAGTTACTGCAGACTATTTCATACAATTTTAATTCCAAAGTGTGACCGAAATTAAAAGGTAAAAGTATAAAAAAGTGCATTTCTAAAAAATTTGGGTTGTGTTCTAGTCATAAGGCCGGATTCAGACTCTGACTTTTTGAAGAGAAAGTCTCGTGTCGAAACGATCAATGCCAGTGTGCAAGACCTTCTGTACAGTGTATTTCCTCATAGTTTAGCTGTTTGGCCAATAAATCCCTGTTTTCCAGCTGTCTAACTTGTAATCCCCAACTGTCCAGCTGTTTAACCAGCGATCCTTTATGTTCAGTTGTGGTAATCCCTTCTTGTTATCAGACAAGTAATCCCCTGTAACCTCAGTGATGTCCAGCTGTCAGACCTGCAATTCCTTGTTACTCACTCAGCTATCTAGCCTGTAATACACTGATATCTAGCTATCTGACCTGTAATACCCTGTTGCCCAGCTATCTGACCTGTAATACCCTGTTGTCCAGCTATCTGACCTGTAATACCCTGATGTCTAGCTATCTGACCTGTAATACCCTGTTGTCCAGCTATCTGACCTGTGATACCCTGTTGCCCAGCTATCTGACCTGTAATACCCTGTTGTCCAGCTATCTGACCTGTAATACCCTGTTGTCTAGCTATCTGACCTGTAATACCCTGTTGTCCAGCTATCTGACCTGTAATACCCTGTTGTCTAGCTATCTGACCTGTAATACCCTGATGTCTAGCTATCTTACCTGTAATACCCTGTTGTCCAGCTATCTGACCTGTAATACCCTGTTGTCTAGCTATCTGACCTGTAATACCCTGATGTCTAGCTATCTTACCTGTAATACCCTGTTGTCCAGCTATCTTACTTGTAATACCCTGTTGTCCAGCTATCTGACCTGTAATACCCTGTTGTCCAGCTATCTGACCTGTAATACCCTGTTGTCCAGCTATCTGACCTGTAATACCCTGATGTCTAGCTATCTTACCTGTAATACCCTGTTGTCCAGCTATCTGACCTGTAATACCCTGTTGTCCAGCTATCTGACCTGTAATTCCCTGTTGCCCAGCTATCTGACCTGTGATACCCTGTTGTCCAGCTATCTGACCTGTAATACCCTGTTGCCCAGCTATCTGACCTGTGATACCCTGTTGTCCAGCTATCTGACCTGTAATACCCTGTTGCCCAGCTATCTGACCTGTGATACCCTGTTGCCCAGCTATCTGACCTGTAATACCCTGTTGTCCAGCTATCTGACCTGTAATACCCTGTTGCCCAGCTATCTGACCTGTGATACCCTGTTGTCCAGCTATCTAACCTGTAATACCCTGTTGCCCAGCTATCTGACCTGTGATACCCTATTACCTAACAGTCTGACTTGCAATCCTCTGTAATGAAACGAGATGACCTGTAATCCCTCAAACTACATTGATTTTCTGTCAACTAGTTAACAGACAACCCTAGAAGTAATTTGTCACCGGAAACGCCATGCGCTCCCAGTTCCTGATAAATAATGTTCTATGAGTATCCCATTATTTTTTTTAATCATTCCCTGTAGCATATCCAAATAAGATAATTGCAACCTGTGATTCGAAAAATAATGAAATGACCTGATTATAACGTTACAATTTCGTAATTTGCGTATCCAGAGATCTTAATTATTACAAGAACATACGAAAACTTTCAAAGTAACTTAGCCCCCTAACTTGGCATAAATGGTTACTGGTTTGTAAATGGCAATCGTGATCCTCTTCCATGAAGATTACATTTTGCCTGGGTCATGGGCTGGCTAGGATTATTCATTTTGGTTTCCTGTGATGATGGAACTTACAGGGAATTAAATAAACCCATCATGTTATTTATCTCTTTCATCGATTGGTACTGGGTAAAGAACACAAAATAATATCTATTCCCGGGTGAAGAAAACACAAAAAATCTACTAGAAAAAAAATAATAACCCAAGTGGACTACAATTTCTTCAATGTGAAAGACATTGTTATCAACAGACGTTAGGAAATCAGACTTAAAAGACAATTGAATTATGTGAACTGCTTTAATAAAACTGTAAATGTAATAAACGCTTTCGCTGTGACATCTGAAATTTGTTAGACATGTTAGCTGAGTCAGGTGGGGTGATAAGTTTTGCTAGGTATGTTTTTTTTTTTTATTTAATACTACATTTTATTTCGAGTATTTCTAAAGACTTCCACACTTTTGTTGGGAACGTAAGACCAAGACGTTTCTTTATTGCTGCAGAGAGAGAGAGAGAGAGAGAGAGAGAGAGAGAGAGAGAGAGAGAGAGAGAGAGAGAGAGAGAGAGAGAGAGAGTATTCTTGTCAAAATGAAACATATTCAGCTGTATAAGTAAGCTATGAAACTTGGGAACATGGAGACTTATACGTCTAGGAGTCACTTAAAGTGCACTCATATTGTGCTGGGATACACATACTTTATTCCACAATAATGATAATGATAATAATAATAATAATAATAATAATAATAATAATGATAATAACAATGATAATAATAATGATAATACTAGCGATAATAATAATAATAATAACAATAATAATAATAATAATAATAATAATAATAATAATAATAATAATAATAATGATAATAATAAAGTGACAGCATAAAAGAAATGTGCGTTGAAATCGTCACACAAAAGCGAGTAAATAAATCAATAATAAAAACATTTATTCCCTTTACACTGTTACGTCATACTAGGATTCACCTGTTGTGATGAAGTTCATGTTCCAGATAATTTGTCCTTTGAAGCGACAGACTCTCACGTAAACTTTCACATGATAGAAAAAACAAAGTTTTTTTTTCTTTTTTTGCTGAAAGACGTAAAAGTGTAAGACAAAAGCTTGAGGCCAGGTTACAATTGTGCTGTAAGGTGAAGCTCAACAAGTGAAGAAGAAAAGTATCTAACAATATCATTAGTTGACGTAATAGTGTTAGCTTACACTGATGCAAGTGGCTGGTCAACAGTAGAGAAAAAAGAAAATGTTTACTGTCCAAGAAAATGGGTGGACAGATATTACTAAAGAGGGGGAGGGGGTGCTCAATTGTTGGTGTTCATACCTCGCACTAATGACTATAAAATAACAGCCACCAGAGCTGTATCATCGGCGAACAACAGCTGACTCGCTTCCCTACACAAGCCCTCCCATCCCCTACAGACTGCATACTCACCCCTTTCCCCAAAACTCTTGCATTTAGCTCCCTAACCACCCCATCCATAAACAAATTAACCCTGAGAACATCACACAGCCCTGCCGCAAACTGACCTTCACTGGAAACCAGTCACTCTCCTCTCTTCCTACTCGTACACATGACTTACACCCTTGATAAAAACTTCTTACTGCTTCTAGCAACTCACCTCCCATACCATATACTCTTAAAACCTTTCACAGAGCATCTCTATCAGCCTTATCATATGCCTTCTCCAGATCCATAAATGCCACATACAAATCCATCTGTTTTTTTGAAGTATTTCTCACATACATTCTTCAAAGCAAACACCTGATACACACATCCTCTACCACTTCTGAAACCACACTGCTCTTCCCCAATCTGGTGCTCTGTACATGCCTTCACCCTCTCAGTCAATACCCTCCCATGGAATTTTCCAGGAATACTCAAGAAACTTATACCTCTGTAGTTTGAACACTCACTCTACCCCCTTTGCCCAATGGCACTATGCAAGCATTCCGCCAATCCTCAGGCATCTCACCATGAACCATATTCACAGAATAACCTTGATTACTGCGTACTGTAAATGTAGCAGTGTGTTTTAAAAATTCAGTCGTGTGAATTCGTCCAATAGTGCTTTGCATTTGGTTGGGTCATCATGAGGAACTGAGTCTTTTGACAACAAAGACAGATAATATCACAACACATTGCTTTTCGCGTCATGAAGCATTGGTTACAAAAATAGTAACAACAAGAACTGAAAAGTGTACTGAAAAATGTGACAATGGGAGGCTACACAAAGATAAAGTTGCGCTACAATATGCAGATAAGACTGAATATTCATTGTTGTGTAGATAAGATTATTGGCCTGCGGAGAAACGTTTAGAATTTGGGTAGGTAATCACTCCAGTTTATGGCCTTATAGTGTTCGGACCGGTGGACGTTTCTCGCTGTCATAACGAAATTTCTTTCAGCAAAAAAGATTTCAATTTGTTCCTGTAATATCTTTATTCAAAGATAATCGCAGGTCTTACACTACTCTATGACTTTTATATTACAGTTGTATCAAATCTTTTTATGAAAATTCGACAAATGTAGTTGATCTAATATTAAAAAAAAAAACAGAAACAATTTGTTCCTTTAGAGTGTAATGTATGGTAGCCTATATGAAGGTCTGTTTAGACATTTCTTGGTAATGCATAAAGATAGAGAATTTCTAGCCTCCCACACTCTTAGTTTTGTAAGACCCTTAACCCCACATATACTTATGAAGCGGTCGAGGGGAAACCCCTTACCCCATATATTCTCATGAAACGATTGAGGGAAACCCTCTAGGTCTAACCCCCACATAGACTTATGAAGAGGACGGGGAAACCCTTCTAACCCCATATATAAAGCGGCAGGGTAAACCCCTCTAACCCCACCTATACTTATGAAGCGTCTGGAAACCCCATATATACATTTAAAAGTCGAGGGAAACACCCCTAACCCCACATATACCTATGAAGAGGCAGGAGAAAACCCCCTAAACCCCACATATACTTATGAAGAGACAGGGGAAATCCCCTTAACCCCACATATACTTATGAAGGCAAGGGAAAACCCCCTTATACTTTTAAAAAGACAAGGGGAAAACTCCCTTATACTTGAGACAGGGGGGAAACCCTAACCCCACATATACTTATGAAGAGGCAGGGGAAACACCCTCTAACCCCACATATACTTATGAAGAGGCGGGGAAAAAAAAAAAACTAACTTCACATATTCTTATGAAGAAGCAGGGGGAAACCCCGTAACCCCACATAGACTTATAAAACTACTGAGGTGGGAAACCCCTCTCCCCCTTACCCCCAAACAATTATGAAGCAGCCGGGAGGACCCATGGTGGGGTGAGAGCAAATAAGGCCAATTTCTTTTTTTCCTCTCGTCTGTTCCTGATTAATGTGTGTTTGACGGGAAATAATGACGAGAGACTGTAAGATTACTTTTAGTAATGGGTGTCAATTGCCTAGGAGGTAGTATGAATACTATAACCTAATTGCGAGAATAATGAGTTTGTACGCTTACAATTATACTGTTACAGAATAATGTACGTCAGCAGAAATTCGCGACCTCTGCGTTATAGTAATTGCTCATATATCTATATCGGATCGCTACCTTACAGGAGGTGGCAATCTACCCGTGTAAGATGATATAGGAGGTGGCAATCTACCCGTGTAAGATGATATAGGAGGTGGCAATCTACCCGTCTAAGATGATATAGGAGGTGGCAATCTACCCGTCTAAGATGATATAGGAGGTGGCAATCTACCCGTGTAAGATGATATAGGAGGTGGCAATCTACCCGTCTAAGATGATATAGGAGGTGGCAATCTACCCGTGTAAGATGATATAGGAGGTGGCAATCTACCCATGTAAGATGATATAGGAGGTGGCAATCTACCCGTGTAAGATGATATAGGAGGTGGCAATCTACCCGTGTAAGATGATATAGGAGGTGGTAATCTACCCGTGTAAGATGATATAGGAGGTGGCAATCTACCCGTGTAAGATGATATAGGAGGTGGCAATCTACCCGTGTAAGATGATATAGGAGGTGGCAATCTACCCGTGTAAGATGAAGCATTGAGAAAAAAAAACCAAGTGCCAGCCATATGTGGTGTGGGGACTGTGGCCAGTGGCTGACTCATGGATTGCAGCAGGTGGCACGGAAGGTGCGGCTATTAGCTCCAATTACAGGGGACAAGGTGCCTGTTAATGTTGATGTATTATAGATATTGTCATTAACATTTGTAATGTCATTTTGTCTCAAACTCATCAACTTATATGGCCCCGATATTGTTCTAGTCCTCTCTCGTTCTTCGATATTAATGTAACGCATATTTTTGCTACATACGGGGTCATAGGCCATATATCTAAGAAGATAGTAAATAAACCCACTAAGGCAGAATACACATTATTCAGTACATTAATATGAATACAAGTGGTTCAATTTATCGTTTAAAATTCATATATATATATATATTTTTTTTTTTTTGGCTGGACTGAATAACCACCTTGGCGTATTTCAAATTTTAGGGAATACAGTTTATGTAGAGTCACGCGCAGTTGATAATTCCATCAATATCTCCCAATCATCGAAGTCCAGATAGTTAGAAGAATGTAAAGATTTAAATAAAGATGAAAAAAAGTCCTATTTTCCAATAGGATGATAAAAAAAGAAAAAATAGATCGTTAGGAGAAACAGTGTACAGTCAGTGTTTGTTTGACGACCGGTACGTGTTGATGCGTAGGATCTCCCTAGAGCTATGAAGACGCCTAAAACGCCAGATAAATTAAGTTCCTCTCACTTCTCCAAGGTAAACTCTTTGTTCGATATGTCAGGGAAGAGGTGTATTTAGTAGAGTTGAACTTTAATGTAAAGGTGGGATGTGTACAGGGGAGATGTATATGAGACCGCATGGCGGGAGTGAAAACAATCGTTGTGTTGTGCTCATCATCACATACACATTGGTATTTCTGAAGGTTATGCCTCAGGATCGAGAGATCAGTAAGTTGTATGTGACTAAGGAAGAATGTGTGTGTGTGTGTTATATTTCTTATGATGCCTGGGGATGTGGGGTGTGTTGGGGTTGTTATATAAGGAATTGGACAACGAGGCCTCCCTTACCATCGTCCACCACAACTGACTACTCTCCAGTGAACTATTTTATTGTCTGTATTATCGTTATTTACGATATCCCTCGTAATTATGGATGGCATTATTTTTCTTAGGAAAAAAAAGGGAAGTATTTTGGGTCTTGATATCGTATATTGTCATAGGGTATAAGTTTAAGGAGTGGCATGTCGTGATTAATACTCTTGAGAATTTGAGTTCTTCGTCGTCATTTTATGAACTTGTGGAACTGGACGAAAATCCTGTGAATAATGTAATGAATACATTTGAAACTACTTGAATGGACCGTGATGATTTAGTGTCGTGGTTATTTTGCCGACATTGCGTATTTTCTCAGCGTTTTGGAAGAAACATGTATTAGTGGACATTGATACCGAAGGAAGGTAATTTAGACATGACAAAGCCTTGAAATATGCTGAAATGCACTGAAAAGCATCAAATTAATCTGAAATAGCAGTGGTCATGTTCTAAGGTGAGTTGATAGAACAAAATTAGATTGTAAAAAGAAAAGTGTACCTTAAGTAGAAAAAATATTGTAATTTGCCCTAGTGCTCTCACCAGATTGGTTCCTCAAACATGTAATTACTGAAATGAGAGGTTGAAAAGAGAGAATTCCACATTAATGAAATACTGTGAAACTTTTCATTTATAAGTTTAGCTCTGCATCGAAACTAGCTGTGGATTTTGGCTACTTGTGGTTCAGGTGATTCAGAATAGTTTGAAGTGAATGCATAAATACCCATGGAGCATTTTTTTGATTGAATTACGTACAATTATGGTTATGTATACTATGTTGTATATGAGTAGTTAAAATAAAGGTAGTCAATACACACGTAAAGTGTCAGAAGAACCTAGAAAACTACTACGCTGCTATGGCCAGTCCCCAATAGATTCTGAAATCACTCAAAATGTATCAGAAGTAAAGTGTGTGACATTCAGGTCACCTATGTTGTGCTCAGATGAGCTGTTAGAACTATTATCAATATAATGGATTGATTGCCAGAGAAACTTTGATTATATTGCATTAGTGTTTTCGTCAGATTGGTCACCTAAATACCAGTATACATCTTATCCATATAGTAAAATTGAAAAATTGTTTCTTATGACATGAAGGAACTTCATAAGAAAATAGTAAAACGGTCAAGAGACAAGTGATATTGGATATGATTTTCATGGAGAAGTAAAAACTTCGTGGTACGGGTATATTCATAAGATGTGTTAAAAACAGCCCAGTGTTGACGATGTGTCTCCCAAGGCAGTGGTTTCACCTTGCATACTTAGTTTTTGGGTGCTCTTTCATTTTGTATTAGTGTGAAATCCTTGTGTTTCCATTGGTTCTAAAGATGATTATGTAGTTTTATAATTTGTTGTGAGACTATTATGTCTATTAGTTCATCAATACTGGTTTTTACCTATCCCTATATTTATGTAAAATGATTGTAAGGTATATATAAATGTACTTGTTAATGTTTCTTGAGTATACTTCAAGATGGAAAAGTTTTGTTAGATTATTTATTATTTCAATCTCCTTTGACAACTTGGTTTCATAAACAATACCAAGGACTGTACTTGGGCTCTAAACTTGTTAGGCTACTATTCCTGAAAAACTAAGGTCACCTCTTACAAATTAGCATTACACGTATGCTTTCATTTCCTATATTTTGTTTACTAAATATGCTGATGATTTGAATCAGTATGGTAACCATAAAAGCAGTCATTTGATTCAATTAAAATCACCTTATTGGCAGAGTGCAACATTATCTGTGTATTGTATGGGGAGGGAGATTTACGATTTACAATTGTTCAGCTTTTTAGATTTATGTATGACATTTGCAGTAATGATGTCTTTTATTCCAATTATACACTGATCTTTTACTCGAAGTACCTCTTTTTTTTTTTTCCCCCGTGTAATGTCTTCTAGTCACTGTATCCCTACATTTCTTTAAGGACTTTTCACTACCTGCATCTTCCATCTATTTAAAAACTTCAAGTTGGTGATTGGACCACCCCTAACTCTTCTGTTGTACAAGATGATCAAATCTAAAACCTCTTGCCTTTGCCTCCAACTCGTGTCTTAATTCGGGTGCCATCTTTGTTGCTCTTTCTCTTGCCCAACTCTGTTAGCTGTATGAGCTTCTTTAGGTGAGGTGACCAAATTTGAGAAGAATATTCTAGTTCTGTTCTAGCCTTATGTAGAATGTGAAGAGCTTGCTAAATATTTCCTTATACATATTCTTTAAAGCTATTCTAGTATTTGCCAGCAGACAGTTTGTCATCTTAACGATTCTCCTGGTGTGGAACTCTGGCAACAGGTTGTGGATGATATTGACTCCCAATTCCTTCTCACACGCAGAATCCTAAAACTTATATCATGATAGATAATGATTATATTGAGGTCTTGTTACTTTTTCACTTGCTTTGGTTGAATTTCATCAACCATGTGTCGAGCTAATTTTTGAAGTCAGTTGAAGTACCCTTGTAAATGTGTTTGTGTGTAATTACATACTTGTATGTATTGGGAGGGAGTTTGACGCTTGTAGGGCCCCATTTACATGGTGAACATTTCTATTATGGTGCTTTTTTGAATATATGTATGCTGTCTGCATTAACCATGTCCTCAGTCATTCTGTTGTTTTTGTTGTTTCATCCAACACTTTTATGATGTAAAAGTACTTCTTTACATCTTTTTTTTTTAAAGTTTCGTGCTCCATTTCACGTTATGTCTTCTAGTCACTCAATCCCTACATCTTTCAAAGAATTGTTCTTTTGTCTACATCATGAATGTCTTTGAAAAACTTAAAAAAGTGATCATATCCTCCCCACTCTTCTTTCTTCAAAGGTGGGAAAATTTATAGCCCTCAGCCTTTCCCTATAACTTAGCCATTTTAATTCTGGTACAATCTTTGTTGCCATCTTCTAGACCTTCTGTAGTAACTCTGTGCTTCTTTAGGTGCAGTGACAGAATTTGAGTGGCACATTCTAGTTTGGGCCTTTATAGGATATAGATAGCTTGCTAAGTATTTCCTCATGCATGTACTTGAAACCTCTTCTTATATTTGCCAGAAGACAGTTTGTTTTCATTACTGACCTCCTAGTGTGGGACTTTGGTGTCAGGTAAGGGATGATGTCAAATCCCAAATCCTGAAGCAGATCCTGTGTGATGTGTAAAATAGGTAGATAAAGGTAAGTAAGCAAAGCTTAGAAACTGTTAAAGATTAGAAAATTATCGAGTTGAAATAGATTAGGCTATGTAGGTACAGTATTTGGATTTACGTACAAAAACTGATCCTCCGTCTGTGCAATTCATTAGCTTATTCTGTTTTGGTCACCTTACTTGAAGAGAGTACAACAATGAGCCACCAAGATTAGAGAAGTTGAGATGCTTTTGAGGATGTAAGCAAGCAGGCATTTTTGGGAAGACTAGATTTCACTAAGTTTAGGTCTCTCTCATATAGTCATGTCTTTGCTGTTCTAATCTTGCACCACAATCTTTGTGTTTTTAATATCTTCCAGTATCACAACAGCCTCCTGAGAACCCAATGCTTTTTTAAGACGGCTACGATTTATGGTTGGCTTTCGCTTGCTTTTGGGACTGTGATGTCACCATATAAAGCTTAAATGTTGGTGGTTTATGCTTCCATAGTGGAAAAGTATGATGCGGGATTTGACTTATTTTTCTACAATATTTAATGACAGTATTTATGGCACGTCACTATCAATGTTTTCCTTTAAGCAGAGGTTAGTTGTAAAAGCATAGGAGTGAGGCTTATGTATGTGGAATACTGAAGCAATTTTTAGAACTAGATGAGCAGTGCTTATGAATTGGAATATTATTAAAAGATCTTTCTCTGGTTCTTATTCTTCTGTTTCTTGTTTTGTATTTTCATTCTTCTCCTTTACCTTTATTTTCTTTCTCAATATTGTTATTTATGGTACCTTAATATTGTGTCCTTTATTATGTTACCCTTACTCTATCAATACCCTGGTTTAAAAAAGAAAATTTGGTTAATCCCTTGTGGCTAGTGGTGATAATTCTTATCAGTTTCCTGTTGTGTGTATCCTGTCATACTTCAGAAGAAGTAAGACAAGTCTCTTAGTCACAAGGCTCTTGACAGTAATTGGTACTATGGTAAGATGATGTATGTTACTTTTGTTTATTATACACTAATCTGATTTTCTTTGAGTGTTCAGAATAAGGTGAATATTTATAGGTTCATATTGTTTCATTACAGTTCCTGCCAGAATATGCTGAATATGCTGAGCGTATTCGTAAAACACTTTACTATGGCAAGCTCCCAGCTACAGACCGTCCGTCACTTCCCTTTACCAGTCAGTGACTATGTTTATGTTTTTATATGGGTCACATGAGTGAATTTTTTGCCTTGGTCTTATTTCAGTTTTACAGTGTTCTGTTGTTGGTTATTAATGGATGAGGAGTATTAGTAATACAGTTGGAGTGAGAAAAAGATATGATGTTTAAGTATGAAATTATTAAACTTAAATATTTGAGAAGCGTGTAAAACTGCTGGTATGGATACTGCAGATATTGATTTCCAGCACTGAGAGATACATTGATGCACTTGTTAACGATATACAGATGATGTAGTTGAAAAGAGTCTAAATATTGTTTTTGTTCGAAATTAACCATGATTGTCCTTATGCAGGAAACAAGATCAGCAAGTGGTATAGATGTTTGTTTATCAGATTCATGGCTAATAGGATTAAACAGTGGTTTGCAGTTAAATGTTTGGATAAAAATTTCTGATGATGAAAGTTAACAAGCTGTTAAAATGTAATACAAGATGTTAAAGCTGTAGAAAGAAAATTTCTTTGTGGATTTCCACAGTGAGGGTGAAATGATGGGAAGATGCGAAGTAATTGCTCTATTGGAGCAGGATAAAGAAGTTTATGGAAGTGCATTGATCATAATCTGTTATAGAAGACAGAGCACAGTGGAATGGAAAGTAAATATTGTAGTTGATAATACATTATAGAAACACATGCTGATAATGTCAATGAATAGTAAACTGTGGAGCCAGATAAGTGTTGAGAGAGATGAAACAAAGAAAAATATAGGGAACATTTTTTGAGAATGATGAAATGTGGTACTAGGTTTTGAATATATCTATGAAAGGACTATAGTTTGGAGGGAATAGAGTACAACAAGGCTTCAGCCCATAGCAGGTTTGCATTCCTTGACACCGTCTCAAGTTAGATCTATCGAAACCCATGTTACAAGGGGATTGCATTCCTGAAAAAAAAAAAAAACAGTGTAACCTCTGGATAATTATACTGCACCTGACTCAACTTGACCTTGCTACCCACATACAGCACCAATCTCCAATCTCTGTCGAGAAATAATTGAAATGTTTGTTGAAAACGTACTGGAAAATGTAGTGCTCTGAAACATGTTGATGAAAGCTTTAGTTGATGCATTAGTGGGATGGGATGGACTGAGGGTTCCAGGGGTGAAGTAGAGGAGGCATTATGGTTAGCTATGTCACCTCTTAAAGTATATTTTACCTATTCTGCCATATCACAGGCGATGCAGACGACATCTATACTTAAGAAAAAATTGTGGTGGTAAGAGCTTGAGTTGATGATGGAGTGAAAAGGGGGCTGTTGGGCAAGTTATCATTGTTCCCAGGATCATCTGATTCAAAGTTGTTTTCAGTTGGAAGACGTTCAGACATATTAGAAAGTGCTTGCAATAAGTATTGGGGTAACATTGAACATGAACATATTTTGCTAGCTGTTAGGATTCAAAATGAATGATATTTTGCTGTGACCTAATTATGATATGCATGATGGGCACACAGATTCCCGATATTATGGTGATATTCTATAGTATGAAAAGAAATGTTCTTTTAGAATTAGCAATATATATGGATAAGGAATTTAGTTTTTACAGCATTGCATATTGAACCATTGTGTTATTTGTTGATACAACATGCCCTCATGATTCAAAAGTGATTGTGAATTCAAAATATTGTAAACTAAAGCCTTGTTGTACCTTACGAATAATTGTGAATTCAAAATATTGTAACGTAAAGCCTTTTTTTTACCTTACAAAAGAGAAAGAGGAAGCATTGATTCTTATGAATGAAAGTCAGGATTTAGAATTGGAGTAATAAATGAGATTGAAGAGGGAAAGTAAATCTGTGACATCTTATAGGGTATTTGTTCACCCTTAAGGCATTAAAATTGTCTTGCATGAAGTGTCTTATCTTCCAGTTTTAAGTGTATCCAAATTGCTTGCATGCTGATAACAGTCCTTCCTTCAAAATTTGATGTACTTTTAATGTATTCTTGATGCCGTCCATCTTTGATCACAAATATTTTGAAAGTACTATATACTGCACAGTCTATGATTCATGTTAACCATAGTAGAATAGTGAGGGGTCTTATGCAAGGAAATATCTAGTGGTGTTCATACTTTGAAAAGCTGCCAAAAGCTTTGGTAATAAGTGGTGTGTTTGTGAGGGTAATTGGTGTTAATAGTGGTCTCATGAAAATGGAAGTATATAGAGACCTCTCAATTTATGCAGTAGTTAAGTTCTTGAAAACTAATGTAACTCAAAAATGTGTTGCAGATAATTTAAGAAGTCTTTCAGTCGGTTCTATCTGTATCTCTGATGCCTTTTCTCAGCTGGAACTCTATCTAGGGGTTGGCCATGGCAGTAGGGTTCCCTTAGCTAGTGAACTCCAGTGCCACTTCTTAGCCTTTATTGCCTCGCCCCTAACAAGCCGCTGGCAGAGGGCAACTCCAGTGCAGTGTTTGCAGAGGCGCCTATGTAATGTTTATACTGATTACCTCTACCTTATGTTCTTCTCTGCTACTTTTACCTCATGTTTCTTCCTAATACTCCTGCCTATAAATGTACCTACCAACTGCTTCTGTCTATTACTCCTATCATTAAGACAGCACTGAATACTGTACTAGTGAAAATTTCAGTATGCATGTGCTAGAAATATATGATACTACAAAATACATATTGTACAATTAGTTCTGTTAATAAAAATGGGAAATAACAAACTTTGAGTCCTAGTCCTGTCTGATGCAGTCTTCTCCTCTTGGGAAATATTTGCTCTTGATCTTATATATTATATTATACTTGTTGCTGTCTCCCGCATTAGCGAGTTAGCACAAGGAAACAGATGAAAGGATGGCCCAACCCACCCACATACACGTGTATACATACACGCTCATATACATCCCTATACATTTCAACATATACATATATACATGCACAGACATGTACATGTATACACATGTACATATTCATATTTTCTGCCTTCATCCATTTCCATCACCACTACACCACACATGAAATGGCACCCCCCTCCCCCTGCGCATAAGCGAGGTAGCACTAGGAAAAGACGACAAAGGTCACATTTGTTCACACTCAGTCTCTTGCTCTTGAATCTTCCAAAATAATTCAGTCTCGTTCACATTAGATATCTGCCGAGGAGAATAACCGCTGTCTTCGATAATGTTTTTAAAGGTTCTCAGAAAATTTTCAGGAGCAATGACATCAGCAGGAACAGCTTCACAAGTCTTGATGTTGAGGTAAATGTAACATTTCCTAAAATTTGCCAACTAACCTGAATTTGTGTGAAATGTCTTTGTTTCTCCTACTACCAAGTATTACATATACTCTAGGTCTTTGTTTGTATCACAAGCATGCTGATGGGAACATTTTCAAGAGTTTGGTGTTCAATCCATGTGCTCTACATGCATTTAATTTTCCCCATTATCATCTTCAGGAATACATGGTCTTAGATGAATGGATAATTATTCCACTATTGGCTCGTTCATTAATCTTCTCTGCAGTAACACTGATAGTCTGTAAAATAAATTCACTGAGTCCAAGGGTACACTTAATATCAGCTGTTCATACACCTCTTTCATAACATTTGAGCACATCCATCTTAACCTCATTGTTGATGCCTTACTCTTCTTAACACTACTGGTACCAGAGAACTTAAAAGACAGTTTGATGGCGATGCGAGGGACGAATCACATGTAATATGCAGTATACTGCTGAGCAAATACTGAAGCACTCCTTGCTTCTCGCATCATTTTGTATGGCAAAGGTGTTAAAGTTGTTAATCAGTAAAGATATGTGGGAGTCAAGATCAGTGAGGAAAGCACAGTAGTTAAAAAGCTGATTTTAGAAGTAAAATCATTTATTGGAGGAGAGTACTGTGGCAGTTGAGGAAAATTCAACTGTAGAATGTGCAAGAATTGCTTTCCTTCCTTTGACCTGCAAAAGACTCATATTCAGGTGCTTGAATTTTTAAAGACTGATATATACACCACTATTGACCATTCCTAGTAATGTGGGCTGGCAATTTTCAGTAATCACTTAGTTGTATACTCAAAAGTTGTGGCAGTACCCTCAGGAGCAGATTGACAAAGAAAGGCAATGTCATGCGTAAGGTTTAGGGCAACAATCTACTTATAGCATGGTTGAGTTGAGGATTTACATAAAGGCTTGATTTCAGGTCTGGCTGTATGGTTAGAAGACTGGCAAAATTATCATGCCTGGGTAATTGCCCTCAGTATTTTACTGTATCCGTGATGGTTCACTGTACCCATGGAACTGCCCTCTGTACTTAGCTGTACCCATGCTCCTCATACTCACTACTTTTATACAAAATTATAATTTTGAAACATACCTTCCTACTCAAGCAACAGTAAGTGATTTTTAAGGGAAAGTAATAACCTGCTATAAATGAATCCTGGTCTAAATTTCATGTATTCTGAGGTAAAGATGGGATTTTTGCTCAAAAATTTTAGGTGTCATTGAGCTAGAAATGGGTGTAGTTTTGTTGGGCTTATTCTCGTTGTCTATTGAAAGTGAATAGGTAGGATGTTTAAAGCCACTTTTTTTTTTTTTATTTAAGGCTGGAAAGGAAAGCAGGGATTAGAATGGTGATTATATATAACTGTTGATGCTAACATCGTTTAGAGTGAGCCTTTGTTGTAATTGTGTGATGTATTGTTGCATGTTTGTTCATGCATGGGTAGTGTTGGGATGCTGCAACGTGATCGTGAGATCACATGCACTTGAGGGGACTTTCATACTGTGGTCATTGGGAGATTTTAGGAGATTATGAAAGAAGAGATTGAGGAAGGTTGGAGAAAGAACTGCTCCTTGGGATGTCAGTTTTAGAGCTTGAGGGTTTGAAAGGCATAACCTATGTGATGCACACTGCTTTGGCAGTCAGATGTGAAGTTGGCTTGCCAGGTTTTTGTTAATGTTGTAGAGAGTGGTATTATGTATGATTTGTGTGAGATTGTGTTTAGGGACAGTATTGAATTATGGATGGAGTGAAAAAGATATGAGCAATCAGGTCCTGAACATACAGGAGGGTGAGAGGCATGCAAGGAATTGAGTGAACTGGAATGATGTGATATACCGGGGTTAACATGCTGTTGATGGACTGAACTAGGGCATGTGAAATGTCTGGGGTATTGTTACTAATTTTGTTTGTGTGAAGTTTGTATTTAGTGTGGTAGTAGTGTGATCGAGTCTAAAGCCATGCTGTTTAGATGAGTGTGGGATATTTAGGTTAATCCTGTTGCATTTTTAAGGACTTTGCATGCTAAAGACATCAGTGATATGGGATTGATGTTTGGAGGGTTTCAGGTTGGGTATTATTTTGGCAAGCCTCCAGAATTGTTGAAGACATCTCTCAAGTGCTTTGATTGCAACTTGGGCCAAAGTAATTTATGTACAATTTTGATATGTTTTCAGGTCCTGTTTTCTTGAATGCTTTTGGTTTTGTTGCAAGTATCATGAAGGTAAATGATTGAAACTAAACTTTTTTAATTGGAATTTTCTAATACCAGGCATGACAGTAGAGAAGTTCAGTGAGCTCTGCCGCCAAGATGGACTGGAAAAACTGGACGTGCGTTATGCCTCCTCTGTGTGTTATGATGCATGTGTGACTCCTTGCTCCCTCATTCTTGCATTGGTGTATCTGGACCGCCTCCGCTCCCATAACCCTGAATACTTAGCCAACACCTCACCCTCACAGGTCTTCCTTGTTGCCATGGTAGGTCATATGGTGTGTTTGCATTATATTGCTTATATTGTTAAACTTTAAGGAGGAAAAATTCTCAAGAGTAGGCTGCTGTGTCTAAAAATGTATGAGAGTTCAGATTGTGTGAATTTTATTTTTTAACATACTGGTTATAGTTTTTATCCTTTTATTTTCTTTCATCTGTATAGTGTAGCCATACAGGATTTTACTTTCTTCCCCTACTCTTCTTCCCCCCTTTCCTTTTTCTTTCCCCATCATCTGTTTTCTAATGCCCTTTTCTCTCCTTAATGACAGTAAAATCAGTAGGAAAATCAGTGGTAGAATTGTAAAACATTTAAAGGACCACCACTCAATAAATAATTCTGAGCATGGTCTTCAGCAAAATTGTTTGACAGATCTGCTTGAGTTTTTTTGTGATATAATTATTGTGTATGACAAAAATATAGCATTTGATGTCTCATGGTTTTCAAAAAGGTGACTGGCCAAAATTAAGTCACTTTGCATTGCTGTGGTTGTACTTTGGTGGATAGGAAATTGGTTGAGGGCACATAAGCAAAGATTTTTTATTAATAGTCAAATCTCAGAATGGTTAGACGAAACTAAAAGTGTGTGACAAGGATCAGTTATGGGACCAGTTCCTATTATTATACATATTAATGATATTGATAATGGGCTACATTGAAAGATATCAATATTTGTTGATAATACAAAGCTTGGAAATAAATGTACATATGAATTTGAATGTGTACAGCTTCACGTTAAAATAAAC
Organism: Panulirus ornatus; assembly: GCF_036320965.1. Lineage (NCBI taxonomy): Eukaryota > Metazoa > Arthropoda > Malacostraca > Decapoda > Palinuridae > Panulirus > Panulirus ornatus. The sequence goes on along the minus strand of NC_092243.1, from coordinate 66,624,289 downwards.
TGATTGGACTGGGTTTACTGGTAACAAATGACCTTCAGTAAGTGCAAAGTTTTATATATTAGTAACAAATATGAAAGGGCAAGCTACTGTATGAATTCTGGTGAACTGCAGAAGGTAAATGAGGAAAAAGGCATTGGCATTATAATCTCTGGTGACTTACAACCAAGTAAGCAATACACAGAAGCAGTGAAAAGAGCTAACAATACTCTTGGATTAATGGATAAGGCCTTTGAATTAAAGTACTTGGAAATCATCCTTACTCTGTACAGTTCATTGGTTCATTTTCATGATGAATATAATGTCCAGTTTTGTTCACCCTAAACAGACATAGAATAGAGAGAGTGCAGTGTTGAGCTACCAAGATGATTCCTGAGCTAAGCCAATTAAAGGACCTGAATCTTTTATCTTAGAAAAGAGAAGGTTAAGAGGTGATCCAATACTAGTATGCAAAATTATCAAAGTCCTTGATAACCTTGAGCTGTTAAACTAATTAAAGACTTGATTAACCTAATTTCATTCATAGTATTGGATGCAAACTTGTGGACAAATGTTTTGCATTGAATGAAGCGAAGTACTTTAACAGGATTATTAACATATTGCCTGTTATAGTGGTTGGTGGAAGTAGTGTAGATACATTTAAGAAAAGACATGATAAATATTTTGCTTCTAGTCCTCAACTTATATGCACCTCCTTAGTCATACTGACAATTTGCAGTAATGATCTTTGAATTATCATTTTGCCTTTAAACTTTTACCACTCTGATCTCTGATTTCCTGATATCTTCAACTATGACAAGCAGCCTTGGAAAGACCTAGTGGTCTCGTTTTAATTCTGGTGTGTTCATTTGCATATCTGAGACAGAGCATATTAGGAGAGGTTTAGCTTGAACATTTAGGCATGGATTGTTGTTGCTGTGGTATGGCACTCAGCCAGCTGGGCTTGTTTTGTATCAGATGGCTTGTGTTATGGTAACTACATGAAAGTGAATTAGGTACTTGCACTGTATCAGTTTTGTTGCATCAGTTCGTGCTATATTCCAATCCTTCTGTATTAGAATCATTGTTTACATGGATACATAACATTTACACAATGTTGTTTACATAAAAAAATGTAAAACTAACCTCTTTTTCAACATTATAAACTTTTTTTACTACATTAGTTACTACATTAGTTACGGATGGAACCATGGAAGCGGAAGTGGATCATAGGGTGGGGGAGGGGGCGAAAATTCTGGGGGCCTTGAAGAATGTGTGGAAGTCGAGAACATTATCTCGGAAAGCAAAAATGGGTATGTTTGAAGGAATAGTGGTTCCAACAATGTTGTATGGTTGCGAGGCATGGGCTATGGATAGAGTTGTGCGCAGGAGGATGGATGTGCTGGAAATGAGATGTTTGAGGACAATGTGTGGTGTGAGGTGGTTTGATCGAGTGAGTAACGTAAGGGTAAGAGAGATGTGTGGAAATAAAAAGAGCGTGGTTGAGAGAGCAGAAGAGGGTGTTTTGAAGTGGTTTGGGCACATGGAGAGGATGAGTGAGGAAAGATTGACCAAGAGGATATATGTGTCAGAGGTGGAGGGAACAAGGAGAAGAGGGAGACCAAATTGGAGGTGGAAAGATGGAGTGAAAAAGATTTTGTGTGATCGGGGCCTGAACATGCAGGAGGGTGAAAGGAGGGCAAGGAATAGAGTGAATTGGAGCGATGTGGTATACCGGGGCTGACGTGCTGTCAGTGGATTGAATGAAGGCATGTGAAGTGTCTTGGGTAAACCATGGAAAGCTGTGTAGGTATGTATATTTGCGTGTGTGGACGTATGTATATACATGTGTATGGGGGGGGGTTGGGCCATTTCTTTCGTCTGTTTCCTTGCGCTACCTCGCAAACGCGGGAGACAGCGACAAAGTATAAAAAAAGAAAAAAAAAATTGATTGAGAGGGTGAAGGCATATACAGAGCATCAGATTGGGGAAGAGCAGTGTGGTTTCAGAAGTGGTAGAGGATGTGTGGATCAGGTGTTTGCTTTGAAGAATGTATGTGAGAAATACTTAGAAAAGCAAATGGATTTGTATGTAGCATTTATGGATCTGGAGAAGGCATATGATAGAGTTGATAGAGATGCTCTGTGGAAGGTATTAAGAATATATGGTGTGGGAGGAAAGTTGTTAGAAGCAGTGAAAAGTTTTTATCGAGGATGTAAGGCATGTGTACGTGTAGGAAGAGAGGAAAGTGATTGGTTCTCAGTGAATGTAGGTTTGCGGCGGGGGTGTGTGATGTCTCCATGGTTGTTTAATTTGTTTATGGATGGGGTTGTTAGGGAGGTAAATGCAAGAGTTTTGGAAAGAGGGGCAAGTATGAAGTCTGTTGGGGATGAGAGAGCTTGGGAAGTGAGTCAGTTGTTGTTCGCTGATGACACAGCGCTGGTGGCTGATTCATGTGTGAAACTGCAGAAGCTGGTGACTGAGTTTGGTAAAGTGTGTGGAAGAAGAAAGTTAAGAGTAAATGTGAATAAGAGCAAGGTTATTAGGTACAGTAGGGTTGAGGGTCAAGTCAATTGGGAGGTGAGTTTGAATGGAGAAAAACTGGAGGAAGTGAAGTGTTTTAGATATCTGGGAGTGGATCTGGCAGCGGATGGAACCATGGAAGCGGAAGTGGATCATAGGGTGGGGGAGGGGGCGAAAATTCTGGGGGCCTTGAAGAATGTGTGGAAGTCGAGAACATTATCTCGGAAAGCAAAAATGAGTATGTTTGAAGGAATAGTGGTGCCAACAATGTTGTATGGTTGCGAGGCGTGGGCTATGGATAGAGTTGTGCGCAGGAGGATGGATGTGCTGGAAATGAGATGTTTGAGGACAATGTGTGGTGTGAGGTGGTTTGATCGAGTGAGTAACGTAAGGGTAAGAGAGATGTGTGGAAATAAAAAGAGTGTGGTTGAGAGAGCAGAAGAGGGTGTTTTAAAGTGGTTTGGGCACATGGAGAGGATGAGTGAGGAAAGATTGACCAAGAGGATATATGTGTCAGAGGTGGAGGGAACAAGGAGAAGAGTGAGACCAAATTGGAGGTGGAAAGATGGAGTGAAAAAGATTTTGTGTGATCGGGGCCTGAACATGCAGGAGGGTGAAAGGAGGGCAAGGAATAGAGTGAATTGGAGCGATGTGGTATACCGGGGCTGACGTGCTGTCAGTGGATTGAATGAAGGCATGTGAAGCGTCTTGGGTAAACCATGGAAAGCTGTGTAGGTATGTATATTTGCGTGTGTGGACATATGTATATACATGTGTATGGGGGGGGTTGGGCCATTTCTTTCGTCTGTTTCCTTGCGCTACCTCGCAAACGCGGGAGACAGCGACAAAGTATATAAAAAAAAAAAAAAAAAAAGTTACTTTTTAAAGTTGGCCTCCTTCCCTGATGATTCCAATTACACTTTCTTTGATGATTTGTATGTGACTGTGGTGTATGATATTTTTTCTAGCTTTGTTTTAAGGTTGCTAGTGATATCTGTTTGTAAGAGATGGAATCGTGCATCAGCTGGGAATTCAAAATATTGCTGCCAAAGTCTTTAGCAGTCTTCTGGCATGTCATAGTGGACTAGTGCACTGGCAGACCTCAGCCAGGGTTCAAAATCTCTCTAGGATTAAACATACATTATTTAACATTACATAAACAGTATGTATTTATTTTGTTGCTGAGGTGAATGAGGTATTTGATCAACTTCTGAAGTTCTCTAAATGTTTTAATGTAAGAATAAGAAATACCATTAATGAGTTGTTTTAACTTGTTTGCAGTTCAAAAAGTGAGTTCAGCTAGGTACCCATCCAGGAAGGTTCCTGAGATCAAACTTTGCAGACAGAATGAAAATAACAAAAAAGCATCTTTGCCATTGTGATAACACAAAATAGATTCTTTTGGCATTATGCTATTCATGTAAATAAAGATATTTACTGATGGCTCAAAATGTAAGGCGTGTGTAGGCTTCATGAAGAAGAATCTTCAATAGCAAAACTAACAAGCATCATCCATATTTACTGAAAACTGTACAGCATGTAGGTTGCACATAGATTACTTGAAATTTGCCCTGTAATATCCCTATGCAATTAGGCTTAGTGACAAGAAGTCTGCAAGATAGACTCAGGCATATAGTTGCTATCATCTAATTCAAAATCTTTAAAGGTGGATTCACAGTGTACTAAGGCATCATCAAGTTTGTCATCACCTAAAGCAGCAACCAGATGCTGGCCAGCTGTATGCATTTGCAGCAGAGCATTGTGATTAGGTTGAATGAATATAGTTTTGTTATATTGTAAGAGCCTGAATATCTTGAAATGTAACACCACATACTTATATAGTAACACATCACATCACTTTTACAGAGGGATCAGAGTTTGTCGTGTGCATAAAGGGGCATTTATACTGAGACACAGCAGCAACAAGATTGATCAAACATGATGCATTATGTTGTAAGAGCTTAAATATCCTAAAATACAACACACGTACATAGCATATAGCAACACTTCACATCACTATTACAAAGGGATTGGAGTTTATCTTTTACAATTTTGAACCAGTGAAACATTGAAAAATACTAATGAATATTTCATAAACTCTTTACAACCAGTTTTACAGGCGAGTAATACTGCACAGTGTGTGAGGGGAACTATAGAGAGTTTTTAAAGAGCTTGCACTTAGCACCTTCTGGCATGGTGCTTGTTGGTAACTGATGCACTTATGGTGCAAACTGTCTAGGGTTGTCTTATATCTCAATAATGAAATTGGATTGCCATGAAAGAGTAGGCTTCAAGGAATGACTCACCTAAATTTCACTAAATGGGATTTCCTCAGTATGAGGTGTTTTTTCATTTATGTGACTTTCACATCAGGTGCCAATTGGATGAAAGTTTACATGAATGTGACATTTGTATCATGGTGCACAAGGATGTTTATGGCAGAATTTCATTGTAGGTACACTCTCTCTCTCTCTCTCTCTCTCTCTCTCTCTCTCTCTCTCTCTCTCTCTCTCTCTCTCTCTCTCTCTCTCCTCTCTCTCTCTCTCTCTCTTTGTTTCTCCTTATCACAGATTGAATTAGGGACAAATGAAAATGAGATACATTTGCAAATTATATATAAATAGAAGATGAAATATTAAGACTTCCATATCTTTAGTATGATACTCAAATGATGTTAAATTTTCTGTAGATGGTAGCAAGCAAATATCTGTACGATGATGGAGAGGAGGATGAGGTATTCAATGATGAGTGGGCCACATCTGCTGCTGTCTCTCTTACTGACCTCAATCAAGCAGAGAGAGAGTTCCTGGTTGCTATTGTAAGTTGATCATTTTCATGTGATGTATATCTCATTTATAACATTATGCATATTTGTGTATTTTACAAAGTATGCCATTTTCCACATTGCAGAAACCTCCAGGCATAATGGTTTTAAGATGATGGTAATTTTAAGACTAGTAAGCAAGCTTTTATTGATTGATTTTACTTATTGACAGAATGTGTAAAACAAACATTACCCTGATAATGTGCTGTATGTTAGAATTTTTTTTTGTGTGTGTGTTTAGGGAAGTGCAGAAATTTATTTTGTGTTTAGGGAAGTACATTGTTAGGAGGTGTCTTATTGTTAGCACTATTCCAGTCATGTTGCATATAACGACTTGTTCTAAAAGAAAATGCCAAATGTTTAATTTGTTTATGGATGGGGTTGTTAGGGAGGTGAATGCAAGAGTTTTGGAAAGAGGGGCAAGTATGAAGTCTGTTGGGGATGAGAGAGCTTGGGAAGTGAGTCAGTTGTTGTTCGCTGATGATACAGCACTGGTGGCTGATTCATGTGAGAAACTGCAGAAGCTGGTGACTGAGTTTGGTAAAGTGTGTGAAAGAAGAAAGTTAAGAGTAAATGTGAATAAGAGCAAGGTTATTAGGTACAGTAGGGTTGAGGGTCAAGTCAATTGGGAGGTAAGTTTGAATGGAGAAAAACTGGAGGAAGTAAAGTGTTTTAGATATCTGGGAGTGGATCTGGCAGCAGATGGAACCATGGAAGCGGAAGTGGATCATAGGGTGGGGGAGGGGGCGAAAATCCTGGGAGCCTTGAAGAATGTGTGGAAGTCGAGAACATTATCTCGGAAAGCAAAAATGGGTATGTTTGAAGGAATAGTGGGATCCAACAATGTTGTATGGTTGCGAGGCGTGGGCTATGGATAGAGTTGTGCGCAGGAGGATGGATGTGCTGGAAATGAGATGTTTGAGGACAATGTGTGGTGTGAGGTGGTTTGATCGAGAAAGTAACGTAAGGGTAAGAGAGATGTGTGGAAATAAAAAGAGCGTGGTTGAGAGAGCAGAAGAGGGTGTTTTGAAATGGTTTGGGCACATGGAGAGAATGAGTGAGGAAAGATTGACCAAGAGGATATACGTGTTGGAGGTGGAGGGAACGAGGAGAAGTGGGAGACCAAATTGGAGGTGGAAAGATGGAGTGAAAAAGATTTTGTGTGATCAGGGCCTGAACATGCAGGAGGGTGAAAGGAGGGCAAGGAATATAGTGAATTGGATCGATGTGGTATACCGGGGTTGATGTGCTGTCAGTGGATTGAATCAGGGCATGTGAAGCGTCTGGGGTAAACCTTGGAAAGCTGTGTAGGTATGTATATTTGCGTGTGTGGACGTATGTATATACCTGTGTATGGGGGTGGGTTTGGTCATTTCTTTCGTCTGTTTCCTTGCGTTACCTCGCAAACGCGGGAGACAGCGACAAAGCAAAAAAAAAAAAAAATTAGGATTTGTTTGATTGCAATGCAAATGTTAGAATTGACAAAGGTACTGCTTCAACATTTAGGGACACTTTTTTGGCATTGTGTTTGACCTTGGGATATATTTAGTTTGTCTTCACAGAAGGGTATACCTTGGCCAAGTTTACATATTTTTCTTTTTAAAGTGTATATATGAGCCAGCTGTTCTGCAAAATAATATTCCTGAGCTCCTGCTTTGCATAGTCTTGGGTTATGCCTGAGGAAAGAGTAGCATCTTCCACCTTCCTCTTACCACACTCTTAATGAAGCCATTGGGCAACAGCAGTGGTGGATGGGCCTGTTTGCGAAGTTTGAGATATCAAGTCTTATCCTACTCTCATCCAGTGACCATATTAGGCTTTATCCTCAGATCATCTTCACTTTAATAAGAATATGGTACTGCTGACTTCTGAGATGAAGAAAAAAGGCCTGAATGAAGAAGTCACTGATTAACCTTTTAACTATTTTACTTATGCCTAAAATTGAATTTGTAATTGTAACTGTAACTGCCTGGTTTTATATAAGAGGACATACATATGTGGGTGTATGGCATTAGGGGTTGTTGGGAATTATTGGATTATTTACTAATCGATAAGTGTCCAAATGTGACTCTTAGATGTAGATTTACTGAGAGGGGCAGCTGCAAGGCAAGTGAGAAAGTTTGTATTGGCTTTAGGGTAAATGTTAACTTCTAGTCTTGCATTAAACCTTTTCCCAACCATTTGTTCTTTGATGGTTCCTCCTGTATCTGTCCCTCATGTCTTTTCCCTGTGGGTCTTGCCATAACTGAATGGCCTTGTTAATACCTTTATTTAAGTCCTTACCAAAAAGCAGTCCTCGTTGAAATATAAACTTTAATACTTGGCTTTGTTGGTGTTTGTTTACTGTATGTTCAAACTTTCATATATATTTTTCTTTCCTTTAAGACTTGTTTTCTTTATTTTTTTCCAAGGAGTGATAGAGGATTTCAGATATTTCTTAACATAATAATTGTGAAATGAAGCCTCATTCATGAGAATTTAGATCTTCATCTGACATTGGCAGTACTGTTGTTTGCTTACAGTTAAACTTTATTCCTTTTTGTTTGGTCACAGCTGAACTTCTATACAGAAAATCTTAGCTATACTTATTCTTCATTATTTAAAGACACTGTCTTTATAACTAGATCTTTACAAAGAACAGTATTTAATAGAAATTAATATGCTTTAGTTGGCAGAGCTCCTGTGCTTTTGATTTGAACCGCAGAAACTTCCACTCTCAAGCTCTGTTAAACTCTCCGAATTTTGTGCAGTCATACATAATATCCACTGCATGTTTCACATGGTGGCACCTTCAGATTTTCCTGTTGGCTCCCCTCTTACTTTTGTGTAAGACTTTATTAGCTGTAGATTCTCAAAATCTTTGAAAACAGGGAGCACTACCCAGAGCTCTTCTTTAGTCAGCTTGTGTTTATCTCTGTTAGTCTGTTATGTGCCTTTGGTGTTACTGGACTCTGCTTTTTTGAGGTGAGAAGTTGGTAGACAGCCATCAACTAGAAAGGTACACTACCAGTACCACTCACCTGGATACTGCAAGGGTTAGTTATGACTGTGTAGTGAGCCACCTCTTCTTTGGTTGTCAAGTTGCACTTCTCTGACCTTGATATCTGTATTTTCTTGCTTCCTCACCCACATATTCCATGGACTGATGGCATTCTGGCCACAAACATACAATCTCTTGTCACACATAGTGCTTGACAACACTTAACTCACACAGCTCATTCTAAGTCTAGATTTGCCTCTATTGAGCACTGTTTGCTAGCCATGTCATTTGACAAAATGGTTGGAGCAATAGATAGGAGTTAGGAACATTATGTAATTGAAGTGGGTAGGAACATTAGCAATAGTAGGTTGGAACTTTAGGCAGAAACATTAGGATAGACAGAGAAGGTAGAAATAGTCAGTAGGATCATAAGGTAGGAGCCACTGGAAACACTGTGCTGGAGTTGCTCTCTGCTAGTGGCCTTTTCATGGTGAGGCTTTAGAGGCTAAGAAGTGGCACTGGAGTTCACCTGTTATGGAAACTGTTTTGCCAGGGTCACCCCTTTGAAAGGGTTCCTGGAGGGAGTGGGCATAAGTGATATAGATAAGTAGATAGAGGTTACACTGAGTAAAAAGTTGTCTTTAGTAAGACTGCTTCATTGGGAGTACAGTCTTGTCAAAGACTTTCTAATCTTGGGCTGCAGGAGCCTTTAGACAGGTCCTTCTTAACACTAGGATGCTTTCACAGATATTGGCTCAATGGCATTTCTAAATAAACAATTTATGTTCCTATTTACAAGACTCATCTACAGCATTGAATTTTGATTGTGTTATTACTCATTCTAAGTACTGCATAGGTCATCAGACAGTATCACTCCCAAATAATTTTTTCATTTAAATGATTACTCAGATGAATGTACACCATAGTTTATCTTTTGTTTTTGCTGTTATCATGTAAGACTTTTCTCTTATTGAAATGTGACATATATGGCCGTTTATTTCCTTAAATTCAATATTTTATTTCTGGAGTGGAACCACTTCGTTAATATATTTTTTCCTGAAATTCAATATTTTGCTTCAGGATTGGAACCTCTTTGTTGACGCCAAGGCATTTCTTTGTACCTTTAAACGTGTTGAGGGTGAGGTGGCATGGCGTGAAGGAGAGAGGAGAGGCTACTTCACTTACACAGATTTACTGTCACTGACGCATACTTTTCCTGCATCCTGCACATCTCTTCTGAACTTGGTTAGTGACCTACAGCATATTTACCTACTTTTACATGCATTTACCCCTCCCAGCCTAATAAGGTAAGATGAGCTAAGTCTCCATGGGAAAATTGTTTATTAGCATCTCTTTCCGTTCAATTTAGAAAGTGATGATATATAGGGTAAGATTTCTTGGCCCCCTGCATCATTTAGTCATCTTTTACGACATGTTGGAGATATGTCAGTAGTATTCTTTTACCAAAATCCCCAGGGATATGGCTAGCTACTAAAGCTAGTTATTTTGTCTTATTTGAAATTGTTAAGCCCAGGTTCATGTTAAGACTGATATTATCAAGCATGTTTGAAATTGGTATCATTAGTTGCTGATCGGCAAGAAATATTTTTCTGGAAAAAATAAGTCCGGGAATCATGTCATTTTTCATTTTTATAGGGAAACGGTAGATTTTCATCATTGTTTAGTGCCAAAGATATCTAATAAGATTATTTTACTTATACACAAGGAGATTTCTGTAATTAGATTGACTGTAGTTTCTCTGTACGTTTGAGTAATCATGTCCAGTTTTTATCAGATTTGGTAAGAGTACATGCTATCTGTCTATCTGTATCTTAGATGCCTGTTCCCTTCAGAAACTCCCTCAAGAAGGTGGCCAAGGTGAAAGAGTCTCTATAACTGTTGAACTCTGGCGCTGCTTCTTAGCCTTTTGTGCTATACCCTTAACAGGCCACTGGTTAAGGGCAACTTCAGCTTTAATCTCTATGATTTCAATGTCATGGGGTGGTTAAGAGGACAGTAAATTCAAGAGGATTAGGGAAGTTAATTGTGTTGTGAAATCCTAGGCTGAAACAGTTAGGGGAACGGCAGAGTCATAAAGAGAAGTGAAGGCATTGGATAGCATATTGCAAGGGAACTTAAGATCTGCGATGGTTCATGCACTGCAGATATTGAATTTATAGTAGGTGTAACATCATGGTTAGTAATGAAGACAGGAACCTGAGGGTTAGGGAAGTCTTTGGTAGATATAAAAGAATTGGGAGGTTCATGATATGGGAATAGTGAAATACTGGCAAGTGATAAAGATTAAGGCTGGATAAGTTATGATGTTCATGGATAAGAAATTATTTGATAAGTTGATTCATATCCTTCACCCTCCCAGTACTCTGTTCCACCACCACCTGACAGACACTGCTGCCTCATGTGCCACTTAGCAACATCTCTGGCAAGCAAAACTTGCCTTTGTTGTATACCTACTATTATTAATCTATGTATGCATTTGTTGTATACTTACTGTTATTAATCTATGTATCTATCTATATCTCTGATGCTTGTACCCAACTGGAACTCCCTCATGGGGGTGGCCACGACAGTAGTCTCTATAACTAGGGAACTCCAGTACTGCTTTTCAGCCTTTATTGCCTCACCCTTAACAGGCCACTAGCAGAGGGCAACTCTATCATAGTGTTTGCAGAAGCTCTTACCTAATGTTCGTACTTACTACTACTACCTGATACTTCTGCTTAATGTTCCTACTGACTACCTCTGCCTCATGTTCCTGCCTTCTTCTGCCTATGTTTCTACCTAATGTTCCTGCCTTCTTATACCTATGTTTCTACCTAATGCTCATGCCTAAATGTTCTTACCAACTACTTCAATCTGTTGCCCGTACCATTTTGCCAAAAGGCAGAGCTAGTGCATGGTGCTCACCTCGGGGGAAAATGTAGTTATGAAGAATGAGTTGTGTTAGTTAAGTGTTGTTGTTATGTATGACAGAGATAATATGTTTGTAAACTACTAGTATTAAGGTTGTAAAACTTCAAGAAAATCTAAACTATATTTGATATGTAGGGATGATGATTCTGGGAGCATTGAGGAATGTGTGGAAAGATAGGTCAGAATATGGAAGGGTGGACATGGGTATGTGTGAAAGTATAGTAGTCCTTTTTTTCCCCCCCCTCTCTTTTTCTTTCTTTTTCTCTGCCTCTCCCAATTTTGTCTCTATTATGAGTCTTAATCAAAACCTATTATTGCATTAACATGCTAATTGAATACTTCTAAAGTATTGCTGCTGAAGATGGATCAGTAACAACACTTGAATCCAACAGGAGCACACAGGTTTGATTGTACAATTTTTACCTTAGGTTTGATTGTACAAAAATTATCTTAAGTGTATTTGCAGGTGAGTCATGTGTTTGCTGTATGCATAGTTGGGTACACTGCTGCTGTTGTGAGTGTTGTTGCTGGTACACTATTAGCCCAACAGTGCAGTCAGCAAATGACAGCTGTAATGAGTCGCTTGACTTGTAATCTTTCAACGGCCAATGAGACTGTGGCAACATGCATGGATGATGTGATGCAAGTGGCACACTCAGATCACATTACGGAATCTTTGAGTGCCCTGAAAGGTTGGTTAATATTATTTGTTTCTGTGTGGTGTAAATGTTTTTCTGTCAATCCTTACCAGATGATGTGTTTTTATTTTGAAGCTTATTAAGACAGAACCAAAGGTGTTCTTTATTTTCATCAGTGTACTATTTCATTCTTTATTGATATTATTATTGACCTTGTAATTGATATAGATTAAGAATCGACCTTCAGAAGAAAACTTGCACTATGGTAATTCTGTTGTGAATATCTTGTTATCCTAAATGTACACCTTTTTTTTTTTTTTTTTTTTTTTTCCTGTCCAAAATGACATTTCTCAACCTGTTTCAGCAAATTGATATGTTATTCAATTTCTTAGATTCTCTTTAGGCTTTTCCCATTTGAATTGAAAATTTAGTCCCAAAAAGGACAATAGATTCTTTCTTTGACAATTAATAATTTTTCAGTTTTTATCGTCAGAAGTGGGAGTGTGGTTAATTTTTGCTTTTAGAAGCAAATTCTAGCTTATGCAAAAAGTCAAGTTATTGTTCACTCTGAAATAAGAGCAATTTTATATATATTTGGGTCAGATTTTACATTTCATGTTGGAAATATCTAAATGCAAAAAAATCTGAAATCCTGTTGACTTGCCAAGATAGGTCAAGAAAACATAATTTTGGACTGGAAAAAGGTGTAGTAAGAAGTACTAAAGTAATATTATGGTACCAGATGGAAAGCACATGTCATAGTGAGAAGATCAGTTTTGCAGGGGGTGGGGAATCATTTTCAGCATGTTTCTTCATCACACCAAGCTTATCAGAAGTTCTATTTTCAGTGACCAGTTACATCATTAGTCATAGTATCAGTAGGTTACCTTTGTGAGGTAGCATTGGGAACAGGCAAACATTGATGTCATTTGCACACACCCAGTCTAGCATGGCAGTGATGTAAATAGAACATGGGGTGAGATTTAAATAGGGCATTTGAATGTTTAGAGCATTGAAGGGTTATAAGATTTAGGAATTGTAACAGAAAGTTTTAGTTAATCTTAGCACATTTTTCCTTTCTTTTCCTCCTATCATAGGTACTAAAGACCACTTAACTGTGTTACTTCTAGCCAGTTTCCGAAGCCGTAGAATCTCAAGATCCAATTATTCTTTTTAATTGAAAGATTCTGTCTTGATAATGAAGAAAATGGAATTTGTCTAGAATTGAGACTCATGCTTACTGTAAGATTTCTGTGTATTGCAGATGCTTACTGTAAGATTTCTATGTATTGCAGATGATATTGAAACTAGCTTGGATGATGGAAGTAATGGAAATGTTAGCCTGCCTGGTCTACCATCTCGTGCCATCACAACTCTCACCACATCAATCCTGCTGGCGATGTCTTCCCCAAGTACACCCAGTCAAAAGCATCAGCATCTTCGTAGTGGACAGAAAGATTGTCAGTCTTGTCACTCCAATGTTGCTAACCAGAATAGTCGTAAATTAAGAAAAGATCCTCACAGTTTCTGTTTTGAACCTGATGACTCTGATTATGACCCCTCAGACACTCGCTTAAGCTTTACCACAGGACCTTACTGGTTACCTTCAAGCTATGGCCGAACACTTGGCCATCTTAGTAGTAATGCCATATCCTTAGATCTTCCAAACCTGGATCTGCCCTCCATTGAACGCCCAGTAAGTGGCCAAAAAGATGACTGGGTTTACTCAAACCCATGGATGATTCCTTGGCTCTCATGGCATAGTGCCCCTGTTTACAGCATGATTCAAAACTTTTCTGGCATTGGAGCTCCAAACATGGGTGGTTTCAGGAGAAGTGAGTATGGATGGGTAGACTGGCTTTCAAGAATGTCTGAAATGATGGAGGAAATGTTATCCAGTCTAGCACCTCACACACACATTGTGTCTCTGCCTCCACCACCCATGCTCAGCAGAGTTGATGTGGCTCATTCTGGCCCTGAACCTGTGCCTTGGATAATTTGAAATTGCCTGCTTGGATTCTTAGGATCCTTTTCTCTGTTGAAAGGATTTTTTATGTAGTAATGAATTTTGTGTATTCTGTCCAAAAAACATCCTCAATAATCCTTGTCAGGAAAAATTAGAAAAAATCCTAGTAATTATCTCGTATTATTTTTGCAAGCATATCAGAATTTTTGTACACTGATGAAATCAACTGTTTATCCCTATTAGATTTTCTTTTGTGTTTTGTGTATGATGTTTGTAAGCATACATGATTTTGTGGACAACATAATGAAATGGGTAAAGTGAGTTGTCACCTCAATTTTATGTGATAGTTATTTAAGGTAAATGTGAGTAGTTTACGATCAGTTTAATGGTATTTTGTTTTAATTTTGTTACTTTTGTTTACCTGTGTAACAAACTGAAAGATTAAGTAAACTTTGACTATTACCTTATATGTATTAATGTCAGTATTTCATAGATCTTTTAGTTTTATTTTTCAGAAACAAATATGCAGTTTGTAATGCCTTTGTACCCTTAAATTTGGTTTATAGACACTTGAAGATGTAGAAATGGTCAGTAACAAAAGTAATGTGGGAAGTGTGTGCTTATGCCACCCAGCTGTGACTAGGAAAATGAATGCATGAGTAAATATAAAGTTATTTTGACTTTACATGGCTTCAACCGCAGACATATAATCTGAATAACTTATGTTAGTCTGTAGGTTGTAATTGCTAGATATTAATAGTTTTGATTAAATTTATTACATATTCATTGTGTTTATTGTGAAAAAATATGCCCTATCATATATGGAAGAGCTGCCTAGACCTCTCTACATACATAGTATTCTAAAGGCAAATAATTATTTATAGAATGATTATATGAACTTTGAAGAGTAGTACTTGGTAGGCAGCTAACAACCAGGGAGGTATATTACCAGTACTACCTGCCTAGGTGTTGTGAAAGTTAGTGACTGCTGCATAGTGAGTCAGCACTTCATTGGTTGTCAAGTTGCACTTGTCTGACCCAGATAGCTGCCTTTTCTTTCTGCATTCTGTCCACAAATACACAATCTCTCCTAGTCATTATAACTTTTGACAACATTGAACTCGCACAGCTCTTTCTTCGTAACTAGATTTTCTTGGAGTGAGCACTATGCACTATATTGTATTTGCCCTGGTTCAGTCTATTGACAGCTTGTTAACCCCCTTTATACCACATCATTCCAATTCACTCTATTCCTTGAACGCCTCTTATCTTGTATGTTCAGACCCCGATAACTCAAAATAATTTTCACTTCATCCTTCCCCCTCCAATTAGGTCTACCTGTTTTCCCTGTTCTTTCCAATTCTGATGCATATTTCCTTTTTGTCGAACTTTCCTCACTCATTCTCTCCATATTTCCAGACCATTTCAACACTCTTCAGTTCTCTCAACACTTTACTACCACACCTCTCTTAATATTTACTTAATGAAACCTCCTCACACCACACATTGTCCTCAAACATTTCCCATCTCCACTCAGCCTTATCTGTAGCCCATGCCTCCCGTCCATATACTGGGACTACTATGCCTTCAAACATAACCATATTTGCTCTCCCAGATAATGATTTCTCTTTCCACACATTCCACAGCAGTCCCAGAACCTTCGCTCCCTCACCCACCCTATGGCTAACTTCCGCTTCCTTGGTTCCATTCTATGCCATATCAACTTGGAGATATCTAAAACATTTCACTTCCTTCAATTTTTCTCCATTTAAACTTGCACCCAACTAACCTGTCCCTCATTCCTAATACATTCACTGAAAATCCTTACCAACCAATCAGCAACATAGTCAGCCTCTTGCTTAAGAAATCCAACTGCAACATCATCCACTCCAGCTGCCTTGCCTTATCACCTAGCTTTTATTCACATTTACTCTCAACTTTCTCCTTCCACACACAGTCACCAACTTCTGCAGCTTCTAATGAATCTGCCACCAGTCCTGTACTGTCAGCAGATAACAGCTGACTCACTTCCCAGGCCTTCTCATCCCCAACAAACTGCATACTTGCCCCTCTCCAAAATCTTGCATTTACCACCCTTTCCACCCCAACCATAAACAAATAATCATAGTAACATCACACTCTCCTACTGGAGACCAACTTTCACTTGGTACCATTCATTCTCCTCTCTACTCGTGTCCATGCCTTTTACCCTTGATAGAAATTTCTCCAGACTTTTAGCAACTTTCCTCCCACACCATATATTCTTAAGACTTTCTGCTGGGCATCTCTATTGATCCTATCATATGTTTTCTCCAGATCCATAAATGCCACATACAGATCCATATGTTTTCTCTTTAAAAGAAACACCTAACCCATTTATCCTCTACCACTTCTGAAAGAAACCACACTGCTCTTCCCTAGTCTGATGTTCTATTCATGCCTTCAACCTCAAAATCAGTACCCTTCCATACTATTTACCAGGTGCACTCAAGCATCTCATACCTGTGTCTTTATATGACCCATACATTCACTGAAAATCCTTACCAGCCAATCAACAACATAGTCATCCCTTGCTTAAGAAATCCAACTGCAACATCATCCACTCCAGCTGCCTTATCACATTTCATTTTGCATAAGGCTTTCATCATGTCTTCTTTCTTCACCAAACTGCTCTCATGACTTTCACTTTGCATACCACCCTGACCCAAACACCCTACATCTACCACCCTGTCATCAAACTCATTCAACAAACCTTCAAATTACTCACTTCACCACTACCTGTTACCACTTCCCGTTTTGCTTTCTTCACCAATGTTCTTATTTGTTCTCTTCTTTTTTCGCACATTAACCCCCTTCCAAAACTTTTTCTCCCTCAAGTGTACTGATACTTTCACCCCGACTCACATATGCCCTCTTTTTCAACCTTTATATCTTCCCCTTGACCTACTGCTGCTTTCTCTCTTACAGCTCCCAATCATTTGCACTTCCTTCACTAGCACTTCATCCCACCACTTGCTACCTTTTCCAATATGCCCATCTCCCACCTTTCGCATGCGACATGTATCTCTCACATGCCAGCAGTTTCCATAAATATCTCCCATTCCTCATCCACTCCCCTTGCTTCATATACTCACCTGTTGCCATTCTACACTCAATCTCCTGGTATATCTTCATGTCTTTTCCAAGATCACTTATTATTACCACTATTCACATATTTTCCTTTTGTCCAAAAACCTCAACAAATCTTCACTTCGATTCCACAAGATGATGATCAGACATTCCACCAGCTGCCTTTTTCGGCACATTTTCATCCAAATCATTCTTTTACATGCCTATCAATTACTTTTTAATCCAATAATGCTTGCTGACCATCTTTCCTACTCACATATTTACACTTGTGTCACACTTTTTAAACCATTTATTCCCAATCCCCAGTCCTTTTTCAACATACGACTCCACAAGCTGTTCACCATTTCTATTCATAATACTGAATACCCCATGCCCATCAGTTATACCCTCAATTGCTTCATTACCCACCTTTGCATTCAAATCACCCATTACTAATACTTGGTTTCTTGCATCAAAACTGCTGACACACTCACTCAACTGCTGATAAAATACTTGCTTCTCATGATCTTTCTTCTCATGGCTAGGAGCATAAGCACCAATAATCACCCAACTTTCGCGATCCACTTTCACTTATAGCTACACTAGTCTAGAATTCACATTCTTACACCCTTTGACACCCACCCATATTTGCTTCATTAGTGTTACCCTCCCTTTACCTCGTTCTCTAACTAACCCCTGCTTTTACTCCTAAGACATTTCCAAACCATTATTCCCCTTTACCTTTACCCCCCAAATCCCGACCTAGAAGGGTCAGATCAAAAGCGCAAGTTAGGACTGATCATGGCAAGAACTAGAAACTAAAGACAAACGATCTGCTGTCTTTCGGAAAGAATATTAATCAACAGTTTAATGAAACATGCCAAAGACTAAAAGTATAAAGAAAAAAAAAGGGTTCTCAAGTCCTTACAAAAATATTAAGGTGAAGGTCAGTATACAGTCTTGTAGCAGGAAGTGATGTTGGCAAGATGGTGCCATAGCCACACCCCGGTCAGCTGTTAAATGAGGTCCAAGTGATGGTTGAAGAAAGGTTGATCTTTATGTTGAATGCCTCTTAGCAGGTGGGGAAGGAGTGACATGATAATCTTGCATGCTCATTTCCTCACCTCATTGTTGTTGGGAAGGAGAAAGATAAAGCTGGAGAACTGTAAGTGGTTTGGTAGAAAAATTACATGGATATTCTTGAGTTCAGGTGCGGGAAGCTTAAGTATATTAGATGTGATGCTTGTAATGACATGTTCCTTCCATAACACCGACAAACCTGTATAAGGCTGGGGCTATGCGAAACTGAGGTGTGGAACATGGCTAGAAGCAATGCTGACCTATGTGACCGTAATTGGAGTATGGGTAATTGTGTAGGTGGCAGTGAACCAGCTTTCGAGACTGTTAAAAGTGTTCGAGAATACCAGGTAGTTAAGAGATCTATTTTCAGCATTGATATCACAAGCATTGTTGATATATTTCCATCGAGCATGCGAGTCACTTAAACCATTTAAAAGGGATATGAAGCATAAGGATCCCCTTTTATAGGCTGTGGGATGCCACAGCTGAGGGACTAGAAGGCAGAGATGACTTTGTGAAAGCATACAACCTGATGATGCTTACTGAGGAAATGCAAGCCATGTAGTGAGATTTGGCCGCAGCACAAGTAAGGTTCATGTATGTTGATGATTATATTGTGGTTGCCTGTCATAATGTTTGGTAAAGACGAACGAACGCTAAAACCACAAAGGTCATACATTTGTTTAGGTTGCTGTAGATAAAGTCAAGGAAACTGTTGAAACAGTAGGCGGGAGAAGAGGTCTTTATATTACTGTACCAAGCACTGAGACTTTATGGAGCTCTCAGGATATGTGTAATCCTGATGAACTTCCTAACTGCAAATTACCCATGTACAGCTCATGATTTTTTTCCCTTCCACTGAAGATGACACAAGACTATACAGTCATTAAATCGTAAACACGTGTTTCCATGAGTTCATATAGTTAGTGCCTCTACAAGGCAAGTTTCATCTAAATCAAATATTAGAATTTGACGCCACAGTCCTACATCATCACAAGGTATCTAATTATATGGAATTACTGATATTGATAAACATTTGAATAATAGTGACTGAACTGATCCAGAAGGTTGAAATGAAGGAAAAGCCCTCAATGAAACAGAATGTTGGAGACCCTGACTAGATAATCTGAATGTGGTGACTAACAAAAAGAATTCCAACATCATGGCAGAAGTGTTATTTCTTACTCTGTTGATTACTTTCACAGGTTCGGTGGTAATTTTTCTGGTCAGTCCCACCATCAAAATAATGATGCCCCCTTTTTTTCAATCCTTCAAATGTGTTCCGCGAAAGGAGATGAATAATAGGCTATAAGCACGCCACGTTGGGCCGATTAAACAAAGAAATTCACATACTTGGCTGGCTGGAGATCAGAAGGGCATGGCAATGGTTTTAATTCCTAGTCGTTGCTTTGCGTATTAGTGAAACACAGGAAGTCCAAAGATGAAAAGAAAAACCTGTGAGAAAACAGAGGTGCTTGTGTAGCTCGGGGAAGAATACTCTATGCAGGATCATATCGAGAAGTCAATGGACATTGATGGCATTTTGCCACCGATGTATATTACACTGATTTTGGAGCGAGTCGAAGGTAGGGTGTGTCTGGTGAAGTGATGGTGAATAAGTTGAATTATTTCATTTTCAGAGAAATTAATTAATGACGCACGGAAAGGAGGGATTCTCTTTGTTCAAAAGGCCCAAACTCAAAGTTTACAGGTCACGCAAAGCACTGGCTGATGGATTGTTTCACATGTATGTTAGGAAAGTTGAAAGATTTATTGGTTAGCACGTATTTCGCAAATCATCTGTTATGGAGGCCTTTATCGAGGTTGCATTTTTGTTGGGACAGATTTCATTGCTTCATAAGCCGTTTTCTTCAGTTGTGACAAGACGTACCAACACAGCTGGTGCTATAAACTGCATTATCTAATCAATTAATCTCTCATGCTTTGCACAAGACTCCCTTTAACATTATCTATTCTCGCTTCATTTAAATATCCTGTACTTTTTTTTAATCCCCGAGTTTCAGATCATATGTTTTTAGTATAGTTATTAATGAAAATAATTCATATGCTCTTGTGTGTGTGTGTCTGTAAATGTGTGTGTGTCAGTGGAAGGTGATGATAACAACCGAGGGGTGTCATACATACATCATTTATAACACTTGAGCTTTATAAAAAAAAAAAATTAAAAACTGGACATGCACATACAAGCCATAGCTTGACGGGGGAATCACACAAAATGTTTCCTGTTCAGCTGGTGTGCCGCGCACATCCTGTGGCGACGCCCAACCTCTGGGACTAACCCAACTGTGCTGAGCCCTGCTCTGTGAGGGAACTATCAAACTTAACAAGATTGGATCATGCATAGATTTTCTCAGTAATCTATTTGTGAATAGCTTTCATATTACAATAGATAGCCTGTAATTACTTTTTCTTCTAAAGTCTGATAATTAGTGTAACCATTGAACACCGAGCAGTGCAGCTTTATGACAAGTAAAGTGGATTAAAGTCAGTCAAGAGTGCATGAAGATAACTCTCAAAATGTTTCCTGACCTCTCGTGTACCTGCTCACAAAACGTTAAGCGGATTTGTGCGAAAGACAATTCATTATCGCAAAACGAAAATGGTTTTCCAAGTTAATGAAAATGATTATAGAGGAAACGAAATCGTGTCACCGATTTTGTGGGAAATGAGAATCTTATTATCAATGACAGTTTTTTCTAATGAATCCCATATCTGTCAATGGCACTACATCTAAAAAAAAAAAAAATAGTATTTCGTGCCTTGACAGTCACATATAAACTTGACATCACTTGACATCCGATCGTAAAAGTAAGCTTCACATACTTGAAGTCATTCCCATGTTTTTTTTAGGGGGGAAATATGAGAATTTTCATTCCTCTGGGCACCATCTGCACGTGTTGGATCCTTAGGGGAAAAAATATGGCTGGTGCTATAGCTAAAAATGGATCCAAAAAAAAAGAGGTAGATTTTCAGGTACTTACACATATGGAGCAATTAAAGAACTCTTTTCGAAAGGAACTTTCGAGAAAATGTACTATTGAAAAGAGAGGAAATGAAAAGGATATGAGTATATACATTTTTTTTTAGAGGATATATACTGGATGAGTGAAATTGTGTAGCGGTCATTTCAAATTCTCGTGGGCTAGAGTCTCATTTTGCCGCGGGCAAAACCGAATTACGTTTTCAGTAACATTGTAATTCATTCCACTACGATCAGTTTTCCTTTACTGAATTTAGATTATTAGTTCAAAATTTGGTCAATACAAGGATAATTACTCACCCAGTGATGAAATTAAAACTGGAAAAGGTTAATGTGGGAAATATCCACGAAGTCTGTATGGTGAAAAAAAAAAGCCCCATTTGATAGACAAAAAGTAAGTGCATAAAGTTGTATGATACACACACACACACACACATATATATATATATATATATATATATATATATATATATATATATATATATATAGATAGATAGATAGATAGATAGAGAGAGAGAGAGAGAGAGAGAGAGAGAGAGAGAGAGAGAGAGAGAGAGAGAGAGAGAGAGTTGGATACCAAACGGGTGATAACAATACGCATAAAGTTGTCCTTGTGGCTAGATCAATACGATACAAAAGTAATTGGGACTGTAAAGTTTTCAGGATGATAAAGAAAACGTACGATGTGTTTTGCCATGGAAAATGATACGCTTTATATTCAAGAATGTAGCACATGGTGTGTGAATAAGGCACCAAAAAACACGTTTCCAGAATATACAGAAAAAAATATGCACGCATCACAAATCCTACACCAAACATCTTTATAAACTCTAACTCTTTCTTCCATTTCAAAGCGTCACCTTCCCTGTCATAGCCCCTTCCCCTGCTTCTCTAAACCACCCTGTTGATATGTCAAAGGAAAAACTACAGGACCCGAGTGGGTGTAGGGGCTGGGAAATAATGGGTGTAGGAGCGGGAAATGATGGGTGTAGGGCGGGAAATGATGGGTGTAGGAGCGGGAAATGATGGGTGTAGGGCGGGAAATGATGGGTGTAGGAGCGGGAAATGATGGGTGCAAGGGCGGGAAATGATGGGTGCAAGGGCGGGGAATGGCGGGTGCAGGTGTCTGTCGTCCAAATGGACCTTTGCAAAGGCATATTTGTTTTGAAAGTATCAAAAGAACTGTTGAAAAGCAGTTTAGAAGAGCTCATCTCATACAGAAGAGACCTCAGTCTTTAAGGAAGTTTTGGACACCACATGATGTTAGGTTTTCCCGTGTTAAGGTAAAGCTTGTGATCTTTGAGCGTATGATAAAAAAACAAACATATATCAAGATTGCTACCAGTCCACCCCCATTTGGATCATTCATATGTAAGTGGTAAATATGCTAATGCCAGAATGTACCAGAGATGAAAGTTTGACCTGGTCACCCAACATAGGGCTCGCCGACTTGCATCAAGTTCAGATACACATCGCCGGAGAACCACTTTGATCCCAAATACACGCCTTCTATTCACAATTAAGCAAAACACTGATCAGAAATGTTTAATAATCCTAAGGAAGCCACATGAAACGAAAGTTTTGATCAGATTCATCATGGAAGCTGGCCTTACGTATCATCTGTGGTCGGTACAGAAATTATGCCATGGTTGGTTGGTACTTTCCAGTTGTAGGTTGTAGCCGGCCGGCCTCTCGGTAGATCATAGGGAAACCCTGAGCCACACTCATTCCTCTACCCTACAGGACGCTCACCACGCACTTTGAGGTCTTCACAGACAACGGGAATCTGTAGTATCATTGGCTTCTAGTAATACTAAGAATATAAAGCATTTTTAGCTTGACATAGGTAAACGAAGCAATGTAGGCTACGGAACACGATTGTAGAGTCCCTCACTATTGCCCACCAGCTGTTGTGAATTATAGAAGTACTTCGTCATTTCTCCCTTGTTGCAATGTGATTTTTACAACTTGAATAGACATTGATTGATATGGAATATATGATGGTTGAATGCCATGGTCTGGTGGGAGGTTTCTCCCGTCGTAGTATGTCTGGGTGGAAAGGGTAGATGGGGGTGAATGGACTGACTGGCTGGACATTGTAGCATTGGTGCACCTGTCGCCACTGACTGCCTGAAGGTTTTATCGCCTCGATACACCTCACATTCACCTTATTCGATTTCCCATGACGTGTGGACAGTTGACTTATTATGTAATGAATGGACAATCATATTATCTCGAACATTTTTATATAATTGCAAATGTTATTGCATGGTTGAGAAAAGTTGACGGGGTTGGAATCGCGCCAGTCGCCATTTAGTAGTTAAGAACATTAAGTTCCGCTGGGTCTACAGCCCATGGCAGTGCAGTTACATAAAAAGGTTATGTAAGGGTCAGGGTGATAATACCTGTAAGTGACCGTGTAACAGGTTACAGCAGACTACAGGATGCGTACAACTACAGTCGCTAAGTGCCATCCAAGTTATTTATAGACAAAACCGCACGATGTTCACTAAAGAGAGGACATGACCGGCTCCAGCAGTCTCTCTGTGCACACCTGCACACATCTGACACCTCCATGTTAGAGGGTGTAATAAGATAACTAAGTAATTTAGCCACTTTGTTTAGAGGCAAGTGTATCTTATCTGGGTGTCTGGCCTTGATATTACTTAGCAGACCTATTGCCGTCGAGATAGGGCTTTATACGCACTAGACATGCTTCAAGATCGGTGTGCAAGAAGTGATAAACGAATACTCATTAATATAACTCCATGACAGGGGAAGTTAGGGGTTATTTTAAAGCTATTTGGAATAAAATCTGAATCGAAACTGCGGCGGTCCAGCAGCACGACGCATTCCACATGATGACGTGTGGTGAATTTTGCGGTTAATAATGATCCACCTTCCCCCACACTGCAAGACGGAACCGCATTACTTTGGAGATACTGACGTTAACGTCACGTGCTGAAATATAAAATCCACCCTGAATTTCGCGTTTTGCTGCAGAAATGCCCAAGCTGAACAGGGAGACGAGGTTTGCGAACTGGATCGACCGCGCCTTTCCCATAATGCAACAGGAGCTGCAGCCACATAATATGGCGGACACTCTTGAAAGCGAATTAGGTAATTTTTGTGTTATTGGTGTGTCCCACGCTCCCGCCCGGGCGGGAACTGCTCGGACATGGCCCCCAGGGTGTCGTGGTGCAGCGGGAGGCCGTGGTATTGGTGTGAGGGAGGTGTGTGGACCACAGGACCCCACCAGGAGCTATGTGTCCTGATGATTGTTTACATTTGGCTCTTCCCCCACGAATGGCGTAATACTCAAATGCAAAAATTCCCAACTCGGGCCTGATCCTCGCCACTGGCTGGTATCTGGTGATATTGTAGGAGGCTGGTGTTGCTTAGGGTTGTCTCAAGCCCAGCTGGGGCTCCCCCGTTCGGTAGGGATTGATTATTGAGCGGAATTCAGTATTTCTAAAAGTCTCTCAGGTAGGACGGATTGACATTATTAATTACATGTGGGATAATTATAAGCGGTGGGACAGACTAGTTTTAAGGAGGGATTAGTGTAGTCTCCATCTCTAGGGATGAGATCGTAAGGGGAATCAATCCCGTTGTTACTTCTAAGTTAGAAAAGACTTGGTATGCAATTGGGATGTCAATTCAAGAGTAACTAGAGTTTATCGTTACTAGTTACAGGAATTTTACATCATATTGTGTTCACTAGCTCTTCTTAATGTGAGGGTAACAATGGGTATATTCCTCTCCCTAAGCTTGTTCCTAGTGTTAGACATAACACTATTCTCTCCCAGAAGACCACTTGGCCTGTGGAGTTATGGACTCCTTATTTGATAGGTCCTGAGGCGTATATACGCCTTAGGAGGAGCTGAGACATTACCTTGGAGAAGCAGAGGCTTCCCTGGTTTCAGTAATTCCCAGTTTTCAAAGCATCTTAACTTTAAATGATTCTTAGCCTAAGTTTTGTTTTTACAATTTTAATCATTTTTTTTCATTAGAGTTTAATCATATATATATATATATATATATATATATATATATATATATATATATATATATATATATATATGAGTTCAGTTGGATGAATCTGTAAATCATTTACTGACAATTAAGTGGATTGAGTAAGCTTATGCAGTTTTTGAGAGTGTTGGTGTTTGCATAGCCATGGCTCAAGGCTAGGCATAATTAGTGCCTGTATTATTGAAAGATCTTAGTATGGTATTTTCTGTTTGAATTGTACCATTTGTCATTGGATGCAGCTAATTGAATGAAACCATAATGGGTCACATTGAAAATCAGTG
This sequence comes from Panulirus ornatus, assembly GCF_036320965.1. Lineage (NCBI taxonomy): Eukaryota > Metazoa > Arthropoda > Malacostraca > Decapoda > Palinuridae > Panulirus > Panulirus ornatus. Next base: position 66,598,943 of record NC_092243.1, on the reverse strand, counting down.
TTTATATACTTTTATGTGTTATCTGAGGTGAATATTTATATATGTATACCTGTATGTGCGTGAAATCTTGCTCCTATCAAATCAGATCAAAGATGTATGTATCATTTTGAAAGAATCCAGAGATTAAGTTTTCATATTAGTTGACCCCAGTTTACTGAAATAAATGATTATAAAGTTTTTATTTTTGATACAAAAGTGTTGATTTATTTTCAATAAATTGATGCTTTAGGTAAGAAATTCCAAACAACATATATAGAAAAAAAAAGAAGCAAAATAGCGAGTTGAGATGTAACGTTAATTTCATGTCATAGAATATAGTATATCAGGAACTTATGGCCTCAAGTTACTTGTACACATCATTAGCCTTTCCTTGGTGAAGGATAAACCTCCACATTTAACTCCAGGTATACGTCTTTCACTTTCCATGTATTCAGTAAGTTAATCTTCTTATCATCTATGTTCATGATTTTTTTTTACCACTACCGTTCACAAATTGTTTCTATTGCCTATGGACCAACATCATCTGGCAGCAATCCTCATCAGAAGTCTGTAAATTTGACATACTCAAATTGTATATTCATCTCTTGTGACTTTTGCCTCCCTTCTTTCATCTGTTTAATTATACACTGTATCTTATCTTGATCCACCGGTCATCTTGCAAGTATGGTCATCACATACATGCCATCCTTTAAAAACTTTCATATTCTTGCTGTTACAATGCTTTTTCATGCCACATATCCATGGGTTCTTTATTTGTCTTCCAGATTCCAACTTTACTATGCAGTTATCAATCTCTGTAACTCTTATTCTTTACCTATCCTGCTCAATATTTACTAGGGACGTATTCTATCATGCAGTTTTCTTGCGTATACTATGCCTAAAATTTTTACCATTCACCAAGGCTCAGTGCTTTTCCAATTTTTCTCCCTTGCAAGATGCTATTCACAGCTTTCATACAAAAAAAACTACCTTGTTCTGCTGTACTTCTAAATGCATTAACGTATCCGCAGCCTCCAGTTCTTCAGTCAAACTAGCATTACCTTGATGTCCCATCTCTTTCAGAAGCTTGGGTTTTATTGACATTCACTTGCACCAGCATCTTCCTGCATATGTCATTAGTACATCTTACCATTTTATCCATTTCCTCTGGATCAGATAACTGCACAACAAGGAGCTGGGTGTCCCACCCAGCTTGCATGGGTGATTGCTTATGGATGCCATTTCTGTAGATATTCTATGCAAGATGTGCATGTGGATAACAATTGATAAAACAAATGAGGTTAAATAAAACCTGATGCTATTAGCAGAAGATAATTCCAGTCTTTTCTAGAAATAACTCCTAGTCTTTTGTATCAATGGTTCATGTTTTAACTGACAGTCAGAAGTTAGCATAACAAATGCAGATCTTAGAGCAAAGCTTTCATAACAATCACAAGATGCTTAGCAACCACAAACATTCAGTAACTGCCTAACAAAACATAGATAATTTCAACATTGTCTCATTTAAATATGCTCATTAGCACTCCTTTCTTTCCGTGTGTGCTAAACCATTGCCACCCAGATCACTTCATAATTAGATACTAACTTCCAAGTAGAAAAGAAGATCCTATTCCCCCAACAAACATGAAATTGACAGAACATATACAAATTATTGACAGCACGAACCAGACTGCCACCTTCCCAGTTTTAAACTTATGTAGTTGAAGTGATGAGGAATACATCTTAGCTCTCGAAAATTCTTAGAAACTATTTCTACACCATTGTCTTTTATGATGGATTATATGATGTGCAAGATGTTTTCCATTATTTTTGTGAGTAGTGTGAGTTTGTTTAATTGCCTGTTACCTATTCAAACTGTATGGAAAGAGATTTCTACAGTCATAGGGTTCCATTTTCCAGACTTTTGATGCTATCAAGTAGCCTTTTTGAATCTTTGTAAATTGCCAGCTGTTCAGTCTCATTAGTTATTTCATTCCATCCCTCCGCCACCCTAAATTGGTATTTCTTTATGTCCTTCCCTACATTTTTTTTCATTACTTCTAGTTACTCTTGTGTTGTGTTGTCTAAAGAACTGTTCACTCTCTATCATCCATCTCATTTAGAAACTTGAAAGGTCTTATCAGGTCCATGCTCTCCAACCACTCCTCCATTGTGGACAGCTTTGTAGCCTTCAGCCTCTCATTATAGCTCAGTTCTTAATTTGGGCATCGTCATAGTTGCCCTTCTCTGTGCCCTCTTATTCAGGTCTTTGTGCTTTGTGCAGTGACCATACTTACGTGGTATAATTTAGTTTTGGTCTGATGTGTGTTGTGAATGATTTACAGAACATTTCCTGGTCCATATTCTTGAATGTGATTTTTGTAATAGCAAACAGATAGTTTACCTCTTCTATGGCTCTTTTAATGTGCAACTTTGGCAGTAGATAGACACAGTGTTCACTCTTGGGTCTTATGTTCAGATTCCTGTGATTTATTTCTCAGTAGGTCATAATTGGACTAAGGCCCTCTTTTGCATTGTCTCATCCTCATTACCTTGCACTTGTATTGAATCTCATCATCCATTTATCTGACTAACTTTGGAGTTTGTTCAGGTTCCCCTCTTGGCTGATGAAGTTATCATTCATTATTTCTTTCATGATTTTTGCATCTTCTATAACATGTTTAGATAGGATTGCAGTTCATCAGGCAAGTCACTTACCCCAAGAATTGCAGTGGGAACAAGATCGAGCCCTGCAAGATGCCACTTTAATGCCAGCCCACTTCGAGGATGCATGTTGTACCTGTGTTCTTTGTATTTAAAAAGGAAAAAAAATCCTGCTCGCAGATCTAGCTTTTTTTTTTTATCAACCTCCAATGGGGAACATTGTTAAAGGCTTACTGACAGTCCAAGAACTCACAGTTTCCCCATCCTTCTCCTTGATCTAAGTGAGAGTTAACTCTGTCATAAAAGTCTAGAAGATTGGTTGTACATGACCTCCTTTCCCTTATTCCTTGTTGCCTCCAATTTTTTTTCCCCAGACAAAAGTACACATCAGAGTTGTGCCTTAATTGAAATGTACAAAGGTTTGTGAAAGGGAAAAAGAAGACAAGGATAAGCATTACAGATTTTGGAGCAAGTGAAAACCCTGTCGTTTCAAAAGTACCAGGTCATAGATACTGGGAAAGACATGAAGGGTTAGAGACCTCTAAGGCTTCAAGGTGTAAGGAAAGCAACAGGTATAAAAATGGCCTATCCTTGAGTTGCTGGCAGCCACACATTAATCATGTGACACAGTAGTTTGCCGAGTATTGCTTGGTCCAGAAAATAATGAGGGCACAGAAGCAGCCAGTTCTTGTGCGCAAAAACCAAAGAAATACCTACAGAAGAGGGTAAGTGCACTAACATATGCGAAGTGGGTAAAGTTTTTAAGTTAGTCTGAGAGAGTTGATAAGTTGGACCACTTTCAGTTCGGCTCTTCAAAGTAAGGATGCAGATGCAAAAGCATTGCTTGATACAAGGGTGGATCAGTCCTTTTCATAAATGGAACCACTGTTCAGAAGAAAAGAAATTTTGACATCTAAGCAGGACTCCCACTTTCTTAGAGCTAGACTTATCTGTTTCCATAATGTAAGGTTTCCAAGGTAGATTGAATGTAACAGTAATACCAAATAAGTTCATTGAATCAAGAGATGGGATTACAGATCCTTTAAAGAAAAGAAGAAATTAGATTTCCCTTTGCAAGTAGTCATTCCTTTGCTTTTTTTTATTATCTTTTCCAGTGTTTTACAAATGAAAACTAGTTAGTGAAACTGTACTCTGGTTCAGTGCAGTTTCCTAATCACCTTTCTTAAATGTAGGTACAACATTTGCCCTCTTTTGCATCTTTGGGACTACCTCTCCCTTTAATGACTTAACAATGTTTCTCCCACCCTCTCCTTGATCCTTTAACTTCTGACACATATATCCTGTTTTTCAGACTGTCTTAACTCATTTTCTCCTTACATCCAAACCATTTCAGCACACCTTTAGCTCTTTTTCTCATCTTCACTCTTATTACCACACCTCTCTCTTACCATTTTATTACTTATTTTATCAAATGACCATACATTATCCTTAAAGGTTTCATTCCAAATCATACACCCTCGTACACCAATCACCCACCTTCTACATATCATCTTATCATTTATAACCCATTTATTACATCCAAATAACATTGTTAGGTATTACTGTACTTTCACACATACCCATTTTCACCCTCCTAGATAACAACCTCTCTCTTCTTACATTCCTCAGTGTTCCCAGAATATTTACCCCACCTCTGACTTCTACATCTATGGTTCTGCTTGCTGCCATGTCCTCTCTTAGGTTTCAAACATACTTCACTTCCTCCAGATTTTCTCCATTCAAACTCACACCCCACCTGATGCATCCCTCTTCCCTGCTAAACCAAATAACCTTGCTTTTATTCACATTTACTCTTTAACTTCCTCCTTTTACACACTCAGTCCACTGAGAAACCAAAGTCTGTAGCTTCTCATTCTAGTCCGCCACTAGTGCTATTTCATCAGCAAACATCTGACTCAGTCTCCAGACCCTGTCACACCTTACCAACTGTATATTTGCCCCTTTCTCAAACAGCTTTTCATTTCTCCAAGCGCCTTTCATTACCTCCCTCTTTCCCATCCATAAACAAATGGCTGTGGTTACATTACACACTCCTGCTGCAGACATGTATTCACCTGGAACCATGCACTGTTTTTTTTTTCTTACTCTCCTACACACCTTACATGCTTAATAGAAACTTTTGTTTCTTGTATCTTCTCTTCTATGCCATACATTTGTAAGATTTTCTACAAGGCACAACTGTCAACTTTATCTTTCGCTTTCTACATATCTATAAATGCCAAATACAAATCTTTGTTTTTGCTAAGTATTTCTCCCACACATTCAAGGGACACACTTGATCCAGACATCCTCTATCAGTCCTGAAACCACATTGTTCCTCCCCAGTCTGAATCTCTTTACATGCATTTACTCTTTCAATCACTCTCTCCTGAGCAAACTTATAGCTATGTAGATTGAAAACACACCTTTGTCCTTCTTACCTTCATATAGTAGCACTATATACATGCATTCAACTGCAATACCATCCACTCCAGCCACCTTACCATATTCCTTCTAACACAAGACTTCACCACCACTTTTTTCTTCACCAGACTATATTCCATGACTCACTTCCTGACCCAAACACCCAACATCTGCTACCTGATCATCAAACACACTCAGCAGTTTCTCAAAATATGCACTCCACCTCCTGACCTTATCACTACCAGTTACCACTTTCCCATCTCCTTCTCCATCGCTGTTCCTTTGAAGAACAGTTATAAAGATATAGGAAACATAGCGTATGAATACAAGTAAACATATAGAAAGCTTGAAATATCACATTGTAGCCAATAAGTAAAGCTTGTGTTATCACTTTGATCCTTAGAACTTAGAAATGCACCCAAAATCAGCTGAATTATTTTGCATTGGTTGGGATGATTATGTTGGTCCGAAAATGTCTTCATTTGTTGTGGAATCATAGCACTCTCATGTATGTGGGCAGTGCTGCATTACATGAGAGGGTACAGAGTTCCAAAGCTTCAAGGTGTAGGGAAAGAACATTTATCAAAACAGTCCAGAAAGCAACAAAGTATCTGAATATACCTCTGAGCTGATACTTTTCCTGTGTTTTGTCTTGCAAAATGATTCCAGTTTATAGTTGCAAGGGATTTCAGAAGATTTTACACAATGATAGAATGTAAAAATGTAGGCTGTATCACCACCATGTAGTTCTGCATCATACTCCCTGCCATGGTGGATGCCACCAGTGGCTAGCAAATGACCATTCACTTGAGTGATCACTTGTTATTACTATGTGTTTTTGTTGAAATTTGAAAATTTCATGTATTTGCTTTCCATGGACTGTGTATATGTGCAACAGTGTTTACCATTATTTTTTAATATGGGATGTATTTCTGTCTATTATGGATAGGTTGCAGAAGTGTGAGGCAGGGATAAGATTTTGATTTCTGATAAGGGGTTGAGAGGTGGCTATAAAGAAGTAAATAAAGATGATACTCTAACAAATACTGATATTAGATTTAATATGCAAACAGTAAAGAAAAATAATCACCCCAAACTTATCAAATTTGCTGTACAAAATAGGAAATGAATATAGTCAATTCAAGTATTGGAATTTTACATATGTCTTCGAACAAAATTTAGAAATTTAGGTGTAGATCTCACTTTCCTGTTTTCTTTGTGGCCAGAGTTCAGCTGGTAGTCTGTACCTGCAGGATTATATCCTCATCTGTAGACAACTGCCGACTCTTAGGCTTTCAGCAGCAGCCCGTTAAGTATGGTGCTGGGAACTTTTTGTAAACTTCCCTTGCAACTCTGACGGTCACATCATGCTAGTGAAAATAGAGGACACACCTCCAGTTTTCTCTAGGTAATGATAAGGGTATTGTAGCATTGATTTATCAGGGTACTCTTGGGCTGATAATTGGTCCCATTTCCAATAAAAGGTATTGTTTGCCAGTTTCCCCCAATTTGCCATGAAAAAAAGTCAGAAACTGTGATGTGCTGTCTTGTGAAACAAGAAATTTATTGTCATTGTGGCCAAAAGTGAAAATGAATTGGAACCTTATTGTGAGAGTATGCTTTAAAAGATTTTTATGACATGTTGGATAATAATGTTCCAAAGTAAGACATAGTTATTTACAGTATTGGAACATTTAAAGATTCTCAGTTTTCCCAATTTTGACTGGTTTCCAATTTAGATTGGGCCCCTTTCCTGGAATATTTTTTAGATAATCCTATGATGGCATACCTGTCTGGCACATCAGCCAAGGTAGGGGGTCCTATAATGTTGCACTCTCTGGCATCCAGCTTATTCCAGTCAGAACGCACACAGTGGCAGAGCAAACTCCCATGCTCCTTTTTAGTTGATGATTGAGTTTTGTAATGATTTAGGCAACTTTGATCTTCAGTCTTAGAGCATGGATGCTCTCAGCTGTTGGAAACAGAATGGCAATAGATACATCATACATGACATCATGGGTTTACACCCTCCATGTTTGCTTGTGGTGGTAATGGCCTTGAGGTGATATTCGAGAGACTGGCTGCAGCAGCTGACAGTGGAAAGGAAGGACCACTTCCATGAGAGTTAAGTATCAAAGAAACCCATGGAGAGTCACTCATCTCACTGTTATCACTGTTTGGAAGTTCTCTTTTGTGAGACATGATGATACTTTCTGAGGTGTATGACCAAATCATAAAGTTTATTTTTTTGATATATAAAGGCTCCAGTGATAGACAAAAGTCCACATGATGGCTGGTCCTTAATTGAAATATAGAGAGGATTATGAGAGGGAAAAGGAAGAGGCAAGGGAAAGGATTTACTAACGTTGGATGAAGTGTAAAACCTATCTTTTGATATGTGCCAGGTCATTGTTATTCAGAAAAACATGAGAAGGGAGAGACTTCTAAAGCTTCAAGGTGTAGGGAGAGAAACAGTTGTTGAAACTACCCATCCTGAGTTGCCAACAGCTGCAGAGTAATCATGTGACTCAGCAGCAAGCATAAAATTGCGTGGTTTAGCTAGTGGTGCGGGCATGCTTGCAGCCAGCTCTCGGGAGCAAAAATCGAGGTGATATCTATAGAAGAGGGAAAGTGAATTAACATTGTGGTGTAGGGCAAGAGGGTCAAGCGTGCAAGTTACCCTGCGAGTAACCACTTTCAACTCAACTTTGTCAAGTAATGATACAGAGCTAGAACCACCCTAGTGGTGGAATTACAGAACTGAGAAAGGACAGATGAGAGTTGTGAGAAGTTTGCGAGAGAGAGATGGGTAGAAACTTGAGGCATTAAAATTAACTAGATTTTGTCAACCTCTGAGATATCTTGTCTGAGTTTAGTGGGAAGCTTTGTCAAGACAAGATGCAGATAGTGTGAAAGAAGAAAAAGCAGAATTGTTGGATGTGGGTGAATTTAGTGTTGATTTGTCAGCATTTGTGTGCATTGTAGAAGAGGAAATCATTGAAGAAAAGGAGAAAAAATGTTAGGCTCAGGACAGAACCTTGAGGGACACCACTGTTGATGGAAAGGGGCAGGGAGGCTGATCCATCAACAACCACAGAGCCACAGAGGTAGATTGGTGGGAGAGGAAGCTAGATATTAAGGAGTAAAGTGAGGGAGAGAAGCCGAAAGAGGGGAACTTAGAGATGAGACCCTGATGCCACACCTTGTCAAAAGCTTTGGATATGTCAAGGGCAACTACACATGACTTCCCAAAATCTTTCAGGGATGATGACCAGACATCAGTAAGATAGGAAAGAATATCACCAGTGGATCTCGACTTATGGAAGCTATAATGGTTATCAGAGAAAAGACTGAGTTCTGAGGTGTCTAATGATATGGGAGGGATTCATAGACTTTGGATTTGCAAATGGTAGATGTCACAGCAATAGGACGGTAGTTAGAGGGGCCAGATTGGTCACCCTTCTTAGGGATGGGATGTATCAATGCATGCTTTCAAGGAGAAGTTTTGGTTTTTAAATGGAAGCGGAACAGACAAGCAAGCACAGGTGCAAGTTCAAAGGCACAGTCTTTCAGTAAATGGGGGTATTATATAAGGTTGATCTTGCTGGGTGTGTGTGCTACTGACTATAGGTTATTCTTTGCATTTACTGTAAAAGTAGATGGTTAAAAAATGGTTATGTCTGGTCACACAAATCATGTATCCATTATGGCATCTGCTTTAGTAAGAAATAATTTCAGTTCTGTCTGGGGCACCTTTTGTGCAGTAATGCTGACACAACAGCATTATCCTCGTAATAATCTAGCCAAAGTTGAAGCTGACCACATTTAGGTATTACAGTTTGTTGATAAAGGATTTTATAAATACATTTGTATCCTCAATGATTGTGTGTTTTCAAGGTCAATCAGCTGAGCAGCAAGCAGAGCTGCTACTGACCTTCAAAAATGGTGGCTTCTCTTCATCATCCTCCTCCTCCTCCTCCTCAGCTTTCTCTCAGCCACAGGAGTCACAGCAGGTATATTTTAACACTGTTTCTTCGATTGTAGTACAGTACTGGTTATGAAACCATGATTATTTTTTTTTATTAGCTTATTTTGTACGTCTTGAAATGTGAATGATTATTGTGATAATACTCGATACTTTATTAGAGATTATTTTTTAGTATTATTGTGATGATTGCATTACTCATAACAACTAGAGAGTGGATGTGAACAAATGAGGCCATTCTTCGTCTGTTCCTGACACTACCTCGCTGACGCGGGAAACAGCAAACAAGTATGAAAAACTCTCGTATAATATAGTTGTTAAGGTTGCATTTATGATACGGAATGTAATGCATAGATTGCATTACATTTTATTGTGTTCCCCAACTTTTGTTAGTTTGCAGCATTGTTTTTTTTAGTGCTACTGTAGAAAAATGAGATTTTTTTATATATGAATTCTAGACATTGAGAAGATCCATCTCTCAGCATGGTTACTTTTTATGTATTGATTTAAGGGACCCATGTATTTGGAGGGCTTGATGTAACCCATAAAGCCAATTCAAAATTTGTTTTAAACAAATTTTTTGTACAATCATAAAGTGATTATTGGAATGCAGACCCAACCCAACCAGGAAGAACATATACATTAATTCATTCTTTTATTCAGGATTTCTCCCCTTTGTCTGCTCTTGGGCTACATAGAGTGGGGGAGGACAGACCATCCCCTTCTAAAGAACCAAGCATCCAGTTGAATCGCAGAGGCATGGTAAGTTGTGTTTTTATTAACATGTGTCTGTTAATTTATTATATTGCAATAGTGTTGGGAATAACCAGTAGTGAAGTTGATACATGTATTAGAAAATTTGTTTTATACATTTCAGCTGTGGTAGTCTGTGGTCGAGGTGGTGTGCAAAGTGAGAGAGTTAGGGAAAATGATTTGGTAAACAGAGAAGAGGTAGTAAAAGCTTTGCGGAAGATGAAAGCCGGCAAGGCAGCAGGTTTGGATGGTATTGCAGTGGAATTTATTAAAAAAGGGGGTGACTGTATTATTGACTGGTTGGTAAGGTTATTTAATGTATGTATGACTCATGGTGAGGTGTCTGAGGATTGGCGGAATGCGTGCATAGTGCCATTGTACAAAGGCAAAGGGGATAAGAGTGAGTGCTCAAATTACAGAGGTATAAGTTTGTTGAGTATTCCTGGTAAATTATATGGGAGGGTATTGATTGAGAGGGTGAAGGCATGTACAGAGCATCAGATTGGGGAAGAGCAGTGTGGTTTCAGAAGTGGTAGAGGATGTGTGGATCAGGTGTTTGCTTTGAAGAATGTATGTGAGAAATACTTAGAAAAGCAAATGGATTTGTATGTAGCATTTATGGATCTGGAGAAGGCATAAGATAGAGTTGATAGAGATGCTCTGTGGAAGGTATTAAGAATATATGGTGTGGGAGGCAAGTTGTTAGAAGCAGTGAAAAGTTTTTATCGAGGATGTAATGCATGTGTACGTGTAGGAAGAGAGGAAAGTGATTGGTTCTCAGTGAATGTAGGTTTGCAGCAGGGGTGTGTGATGTCTCCATGGTTGTTTAATTTGTTTATGAATGGGGTTGTTAGGGAGGTGAATGCAAGAGTTTTGGAAAGAGGGGCAAGTATGAAGTCTGTTGGGGATGAGAGAGCTTGGGAAGTGAGTCAGTTGTTGTTCGCTGATGATGCAGCGCTGGTGGCTGATTCATGTGAGAAACTGCAGAAGCTGGTGAGTGAGTTTGGTAAAGTGTGCGAAAGAAGAGAGTTAAGAGTAAATGTGAATAAGAGCAAGGTAATTAGGTACAGTAGGGTTGAGGGTCAAGTCAATTGGGAGGTAAGTTTGAATGGAGAAAAACTGGAGGAAGTAAAGTGTTTTAGATATTTGGAAGTGGATCTGGCAGTGGATGGAACCATGGAAGCGGAAGTGGATCATAGGGTGGGGGAGGGGGCGAAAATCCTGGGAGCCTTAAAGAATGTGTGGAAGTCGAGAACATTATCTCGGAAAGCAAAAATGAGTATGTTTGAAGGAATAGTGGTTCCAACAATGTTGCATGGTTGCGAGGCATGGGCTATGGATAGAGTTGTGCGCAGGAGGATGGATGTGCTGGAAATGAGATGTTTGAGGACAATATGTGGTGTGAGGTGGTTTGATCGAGTAAGTAACGTAAGGATTAGAGAGATGTGTGGAAATAAAAAGAGCGTGGTTGAGAGAGCAGAAGAGGGTGTTTTGAAATGGTTTGGGCACATGGAGAGAATGAGTGAGGAAAGATTGACCAAGAGGATATATGTGTCGGAGGTGGAGGGAATGAGAAGTGGGAAACCAAATTGGAGGTGGAAAGATGGAGTGAAAAAGATTTTGTGTGATCGGGGCCTGAACATGCAGGAGGGTGAAAGGCGGGCAAGGAATAGAGTGAATTGGATCGATGTGGTATACCGGGGTTGACGTGCTGTCAGTGGATTGAATCAGGGCATGTGAAGCGTCTGGGGTAAACCATGGAAAGCTGTGTAGGTATGTATATTTGCGTGTGTGGACGTATGTATATACATGTGTATGGGGGTTGGTTGGGCCATTTCTTTCGTCTGTTTCCTTGCGCTACGTCGCAAACGCGGGAGACAGCGACAAAGCAAAAAAAAAAAAAAGAAAAAAAAATTATTATTATTATTATTATTAATGTAAGTCTTGGAGAGAGGGCAACTATGCAGTCTGTGGGGGATGAGAGGGCCAGGGAAGTGAATCTGTTGTTGTTTGCCAATGATACAGCATTAATGGTTGATTTCAGTGAGAAACTGCTGAAGTTGGTGACTGAGTTTTGAAGAGCATGTGAAAGGAGAAAGTTGAGAATGAATGTGAATAAAAGCAAGGGTATTAGGTTCTTTCAAACTATACTGGGGTCAGACTATACTG